>NW_007726767.1:386225-392863 GCF_000696425.1 Galeopterus variegatus
GTGAGCGGGAACCGGTCTGTATGTGGGATCCGAACCCTCGGCGGGAGCGCCACCACAGTCCTAAGCGGCGCACTGTAGCAGTGCGCCACCGGGCCGGCCCCTAGGCAAAATATTTGAACAGACATTTCACCAAACAGATATGGTGTAAGAAAAGTGAAAGTAAATGATCAGGATCCCTCAGATGTTAGGAATCTTGTTGAGTATGACCTAGCCTGTTTGATGTAAATGTTAACTGTGCACATGCACCCAGGTGTAGATGTGCATGGGCACCAGGTGTTCCTGGGTTGTCTGACTTGCACCCAGGTGTCCTGGGTTATCAGACTGGGGTATAAAGGATGAACAGCTGTGTTTCACAGTGGCCCCCTGCCCCTAGGATTCTTGGGGGGGGGGGCATGAGGGGGTCGCTACTGCTGCTGGAGGCTGTTGCTTCAAGCTGCTGCTGCTGCCAGGGCCCCCAGGTTCTCCGGGAGGCCACCACTGCTGCTGCTGGATCTGCTGAGGGCTGTTGTAAGCTGCTGCTCTTGCTGAGGGCTGAGCTCACGTCAGAATGAAGCATGTCAACCTTGCCAACAGCTCTCGGGATCTTCTTCCAAGTACCTAGCTTGCGACCTGTATGTGAGGGGTCTGGTAAGCCAGCTGGCACATGAGGGGGTCTATGACCCAGTCTCTACAATGGGTTTGAAAGATCTAAGCCCTAGCCCAACATATGGATAGCAAATAAGTGCATAAAAAGATGCTCAAGATTGTTATTCGTTAGGGGAATGCAAATTAAAACCACAATGAGATACTACCATGTACCTCTTAGAAAGCCTGACATGTAGTTGGAAGAAACACAAAATAGTGCAGACATTTGAAAAACAGATCAGAGCTCTTTTTAATTGGAGATTTATCTGTGTTATATTTCCATGGATACTTTGTACATGTCTACCACTGATTACTTAATAGCCAAGGAAGAGTGCCTGAGCTTGCTCAGTACTTAGCCTCCCCTCCAATTTAGTAGTCTACGCTGTGTAGGTCAGAATTCTGCACTGAAATAAGGGAAGGACGTTTTATTTGCTCTATTTGATTGAAAGTATAATTTCTGGGTTTTGGTTCCAGCTGAAAACATAAGTTTTCTTTGGCAAGAACAATGCTGCTATGACTTTCTTAAGGAGTGCAATGTGACAGCCGCCCACCTTGGATGTAGCAGCTGTTTGTAATAACTTTCCATCAGCAGGTAGGAAAAAAAGGGCAGTTATCTCACAAACTTTAATGTGTGTGGGAATCACCTTGGGATCTCCTTCAACTGCAGACTCAAGCTTACAGATATTGCTGATGCTGCCAGGCCCAGAATCACACCCGTTTGCCATAAAGCAAAATTTAGAATGCAATTAATATGTTTTATATCATTCCAAGGGGGTTGATGTACTGTATATTTTTCAAAGAGGTTGATGAAATAATACAAGGACAAGGGGGTCAACAGCTGGTAATAAGAACTCAGATATTTGTTCAAAGTGAAATCTATAAAGTGATTTCACAAATTAGTCCTGAAAAGTATTAAATTAACAACTGCTTATTGGGTGTTATTGTATATTAGGCACCATGTTAAATACTCTTCATACCTTATTTTATTTAATCCTCACAACAATCCTGTGAAAATGAACATTATTAGCCTCATCTTAAAGGTGAAAGATCTGAGGTTAAAAAGGCTGACAGAATTGGTAAAGACTGGATTCTGGAGTCCCATGCTCTTAAGGACCACAGAACACTGCCTACCTACAACACTCTTCTGTGGGCATGCCAGTGATGATCTGTGAGGAAAGTGGAGACAGACTGGTCAGGCTCCCTCACCTCATATCCAGCTGAGCATAACTCAGCATGTCGGTTGCAAATATGTTAACTGTGCATGTGCGCCCAGGTGTTCCTTGGTTAAGTGACTCTAGTATAAAAGACAACAGCTCTGATCCACTGGGGGCTGAGCTCACATCCAAATAAAGCATGTCAACCTCGCCAACAGCTCCCGGGATCTTTTTCCAACTACCTAGCTTGCGACCTGCATATGAGGGGTCTGTGACTCAGTCTGCACAACAGGTTTGAAAGGTCTGTGACCCAGCCCAACATAATCACAAACTGGGTAGAGAAAGTGATCAATTATGCTTATAAAACTAATATATAATAAATGTGTAATAAAAATGGACAGATGTCTGTTAAAGTAAAACCACAAGTACCTTTTCTGTTTGCTTCTTGAAGATGTGTTTTGTTCTCACTGGCCTGGTGAAGTGTGGTGATGAGGGGCGCCTGATATGGTTTTGCTTCAATCTCAGTCTTTTTTGCTTGACCTCCCACCAGGTCATGTTAAACTTGAAGACTCCGATGGAAGGCTATTAAAAATATTTTTTCTCCTACGGAGAATGTTAACTTTTACAATAGGTACCCAGTACAGGTCTTCAGTGGAGCAAAAAAAAAAAAAAAAATGCAAAGCCTAAATTTCAGCATTTGAAGTTTTGGAGAGAGGCTAAGGACAAAAGATAAAACACACGATGAGGTCACTTCAAAAAGTTCATGGAAAAACAGAATGAGAAGATAATACAAATCTTTCCATGAACTTTTTGAAGTACCCTTGGGTATTAGTCTGTTTTTGTGTTGCTATAACAGAATACCTGACACTGGGTAATTTATAAAGAAAAAAGTTTTATTTGGCTTACCATTCTGGGACAGCTGCACCTGATAAGAGCCTCTGGCTGCTTCTACTCATGATGGAAAATGGAAGGGCAGCCAATAGGTACAAGGAGATCACATGGCAAGAGGAAGCAAGAGAGAGGGTGGAGGTGCCAGGGTACTTTAAACAACCACCTCTCATGGGAACTAATAGAGAATTCACTACCGCTGCACCCCAGGGAGGGCATTAATCTATTCATGAAGGATTTGTCCCCATGACCCAAACACCTCTCAACACTGCCACACTCGGGATCAGATTTCAGCATGAGCTTTGGGGGGACGAAGGTTGGAGGTCAAACATATCCAAATTACATCACCTCATATATGTTTGATGGCAGAACTTTATTATTTCATCCATGCACGGTCATTCTTGATAATATTATTAGTTTTCATACATAGCTTTAATTTGAAGACCTAACACTATGTTTGGCACATAGTGTAATGAATGAATGAATGGATGGATGAATGAGATTAAGGTTGAGGTGGCCAAATCTGCCCAATTTGAAGAACACTGGACACTAACTGTTTTATTTCCATATTCCTTAGCTTTATACCTCCTAACATCCTGGCATTTGTTTCATTGGATTCTTCATGTAAAGATGACTTTTTGAAATGAATTTGTCCTTTAATTAACTTCAATAACTTAATTTTAATTATAAAATACTTAGGAATAAATTTAGCAAGAAACATGGAAAATCTATATGAAGAAAGTTTAAAACGCTACTGAGAGATGTAAAAGATGACTTGAATAAATAAAAGGGTATACATTATTTTTTAATAGGAAAACTCATCACCATAAATTTGTTCATTCTTCTTAAATAGATTTATAAGAAAAAAAAAAAAAAAAAAAAAACTGAACACCTAGACCTTTATTCAACCCCTTCTACTTGAATAAATAAAAGGGTATACATTATTTTTTAATAGGAAAACTCAGCATCATAAATTTGTTCATTCTTCTTAAATAGATTTATAAGTTTGACTTGATCCCTTCAAAAATATCAGTGGGATTTTGTTTTTAGAACTGGACAGCTTTTTCTACGATTTGCAGGAAAACTATCAAGAGAAATTCTGAAAGAGAATGGTGATGGGAACTTCCAGTTAAGTGCAGTAAAATGAACAGTTTAACTTTTCATTTGCTGAAAACATTAGCTATGGATCGAATGTCCCTCCCAAACTCATTGAGCTGATAGAAATACGGACAGTAAAGGCCATAATGAGATCTCAGATGTAAACAAGAAAGGACTTATTGGAAACTGGGGCAAAGATGGTTTCATTGGATTCTTCATGTAAAGATGACTTTTTGAAATGAATTTGTCCTTTAATTAACTTCAATAACTTAATTTTAATTATAAAATACTTAGGAATAAATTTAGCAAGAAACATGGAAAATCTATATGAAGAAAGTTTAAAACGCTACTGAGAGATGTAAAAGATGACTTGAATAAATAAAAGGGTATACATTATTTTTTAATAGGAAAACTCATCACCATAAATTTGTTCATTCTTCTTAAATAGATTTATAAATTTGACTTGATCCCTTCAAAAATATCAGTGGGATTTTGTTTTTAGAACTGGACAGCTTTTTCTACGATTTGCAGGAAAACTATCAAGAGAAATTCTGAAAGAGAATGGTGATGGGAACTTCCAGTTAAGTGCAGTAAAATGAACAGTTTAACTTTTCATTTGCTGAAACCATTAGCTATGGATCGAATGTCCCTCCCAAAGTCATTGAGCTGATAGAAATACGGATAGTAAAGGCCATAATGAGATCTCAGATGTAAACGAGAAAGGACTTATTGGAAACTGGGGCAAAGATCACCCTTGCTTTGAACTGGCAAGGAACTTGGCTGCATTCTGTTCATGCCCAAAAGCTTTATGGAATGTGGAACTTCAAGGTGCTGACCCCCAGGGTATTTGGTGGAAGAAATGTCTAAGCAGCAAAGCATTAAAGAAGCCGCATGGCTACTTGTAACAGCCTTCACTGAGTTATGGCAGAAAAGGCATGACATAAAGCCAGAATTTATAATTCAAAAGAACGTAGAGGCCAAAATTTGGAAAACTTTTAGCCTGGCCACAAAAGGGTTTAGCTCAGGGGCCCTTTGCTAAGGAGCTGAGTATAGAAGAAATGGATTATCAAGAGAAGGGAAAAAAGACCTTGAAAGTATTTCAGAGATCGGGTCTTCCTTTACAGGCCCAGAGGCCTAGGGAGACAGAATGGTCTTGGGGAACAGGCCTGAGGTGCCCTCCATGGGCTCACTGCCCAGGGCCACCTTGGGAAGCTGCTTCCCACGGCAGCACCCTGGCTGCTTTGGCTGCTCCAGCCATGGCTAAATTGGTCCCAGGTATGGCTGGACCTGCAGCTTTGGAAGATACAAGCCAGAAGACTTGGTGGCGTCCACGTGGTGTTAGGTCTGCAGGCTTGCAGAATGCCAGACTGTGGAGGCTTGGGAGCCTCCACCCCAATATCAAAGGATGCATGGAAAAGTTTGGGTGCCCAGGAAGAGATTTGTCCCAGGCGCAGAGTCACCACAGACAGCCTTCACTGGAACAATGCTGAGCAGAAACGTGGGGTCACAGTTACAGCAGAAAAACCCCAATAGTGCCATGCCTAGTGGAGCTGTGAGAGTGGGACTAAAGTGGAGACCTCAGACTTGTGGAGCTACCAGAGTGGAACACAGCCTGTGAGAACTGAACTGTGTCCTGAGACCAGGTGAGCCATAGGAATGGAGCTGCCTGATGACTTGGGGACGAAACCCCCACAACAGTGTGCAGAGGACATGGAACATGGAGTCAAGGTACCTGATTTACTAGCTTTGAGATTTAATGCCTGCCCTGCTGGGTTTCAGACTTGTTTGGGACCTATTACCCCTTTCTTTTGGCCTATTTATCCCTTTTTGAATGGGAATATGTACCCTATGCTTGTCCCACCATTGTATCTTGGAAATAGATAACTTGTTTTTAATTCACAGATGGGACTTTGAACTTTCAGCTTTTGAGTTGAAACAAGTTAAGACTCTGGGGACAAAACAAATGTATTTGTATGTGAAAAGGACATGAGTTTTGGGGGGCTGGGGCAGAATGCTGTGGGTTGAATGTTTCCCCCAAACTCATCGAAGCTTGAATTGTGTCCCCAAGTTTTATGTATTAGAAACTTGGCCCCCACTGTGACTGTTGAGAGGGTGGGAAATCCCATTATGGTAATTGAAAGGTGGAGCCTTGAAGAGGTGATTAGATTGTAGGACCCTGCAGTAGTGAATGGATTTATAATCGTTGTTAGAGGTGTGGTTTGGGGGGATTTAAAAAGGAGAGCATACGAAGGGTCTCTCTCCCTCTGCTCCGCCAATTTTCTGCCATTGAAAGGAAAAAAGACCTTGAAGGCATTTCAGAGATCTTGGAGGCTGCATCTTCCATTATAGGTACAGAGGCCTAGGGAGACAGAATGGTCTTGGGGAACAGGCCTAACTTGCCCTCCACAGGCTCACTGCCCAGAGCCACCTTGGGAAGCTGCTCCCACACCAGCACCCTAGCTACTTCAGATGCTCGAGCCATGGCCAAATTGGCCCCAAGTGTGGCTGGACCCACAGTTTCAGAAGATAGAAGACAGAAGGCTTGGCAGTATCTCCATGGTGTTAAGTATGTGGTGTTAAGTTTGCAGGCTCGCAGAATGGCAGCACTGTGGAGGCTTGGGAGACTCCACCCTGATTTCAAAGGATGTGTGGAAAAGACTAGGGGTCCAAGAAGAGATCCATCAGGGGCAGAGTTACTGCATAGAGTCTTAGCTAGAGCAATGCTGAGCAGAATTGTGGAGTTGGAGTTGCAGCAGAAAAACCAAACTAAGGCTATGCCTAGTGGAGCTGTGAGAGTGGGACCACCATGGAGACTCCAGACATGAGGAGCTACCAAAGTAAGAAATTTCTTCCACCTAATACCCTGGGTCAGCA
>NW_007726767.1:393863-407006 GCF_000696425.1 Galeopterus variegatus
TTTGACTTGATCCCTTCAAAAATATCAGTGGGATTTTGTTTTTAGAACTGGACAGCTTTTTCTACGATTTGCAGGAAAACTATCAAGAGAAATTCTGAAAGAGAATGGTGATGGGAACTTCCAGTTAAGTGCAGTAAAATGAACAGTTTAACTTTTCATTTGCTGAAACCATTAGCTATGGATCGAATGTCCCTCCCAAAGTCATTGAGCTGATAGAAATACGGATAGTAAAGGCCATAATGAGATCTCAGATGTAAACGAGAAAGGACTTATTGGAAACTGGGGCAAAGATCACCCTTGCTTTGAACTGGCAAGGAACTTGGCTGCATTCTGTTCATGCCCAAAAGCTTTATGGAATGTGGAACTTCAAGGTGCTGACCCCCAGGGTATTTGGTGGAAGAAATGTCTAAGCAGCAAAGCATTAAAGAAGCCGCATGGCTACTTGTAACAGCCTTCACTGAGTTATGGCAGAAAAGGCATGACATAAAGCCAGAATTTATAATTCAAAAGAACGTAGAGGCCAAAATTTGGAAAACTTTTAGCCTGGCCACAAAAGGGTTTAGCTCAGGGGCCCTTTGCTAAGGAGCTGAGTATAGAAGAAATGGATTATCAAGAGAAGGGAAAAAAGACCTTGAAAGTATTTCAGAGATCGGGTCTTCCTTTACAGGCCCAGAGGCCTAGGGAGACAGAATGGTCTTGGGGAACAGGCCTGAGGTGCCCTCCATGGGCTCACTGCCCAGGGCCACCTTGGGAAGCTGCTTCCCACGGCAGCACCCTGGCTGCTTTGGCTGCTCCAGCCATGGCTAAATTGGTCCCAGGTATGGCTGGACCTGCAGCTTTGGAAGATACAAGCCAGAAGACTTGGTGGCGTCCACGTGGTGTTAGGTCTGCAGGCTTGCAGAATGCCAGACTGTGGAGGCTTGGGAGCCTCCACCCCAATATCAAAGGATGCATGGAAAAGTTTGGGTGCCCAGGAAGAGATTTGTCCCAGGCGCAGAGTCACCACAGACAGCCTTCACTGGAACAATGCTGAGCAGAAACGTGGGGTCACAGTTACAGCAGAAAAACCCCAATAGTGCCATGCCTAGTGGAGCTGTGAGAGTGGGACTAAAGTGGAGACCTCAGACTTGTGGAGCTACCAGAGTGGAACACAGCCTGTGAGAACTGAACTGTGTCCTGAGACCAGGTGAGCCATAGGAATGGAGCTGCCTGATGACTTGGGGACGAAACCCCCACAACAGTGTGCAGAGGACATGGAACATGGAGTCAAGGTACCTGATTTACTAGCTTTGAGATTTAATGCCTGCCCTGCTGGGTTTCAGACTTGTTTGGGACCTATTACCCCTTTCTTTTGGCCTATTTATCCCTTTTTGAATGGGAATATGTACCCTATGCTTGTCCCACCATTGTATCTTGGAAATAGATAACTTGTTTTTAATTCACAGATGGGACTTTGAACTTTCAGCTTTTGAGTTGAAACAAGTTAAGACTCTGGGGACAAAACAAATGTATTTGTATGTGAAAAGGACATGAGTTTTGGGGGGCTGGGGCAGAATGCTGTGGGTTGAATGTTTCCCCCAAACTCATCGAAGCTTGAATTGTGTCCCCAAGTTTTATGTATTAGAAACTTGGCCCCCACTGTGACTGTTGAGAGGGTGGGAAATCCCATTATGGTAATTGAAAGGTGGAGCCTTGAAGAGGTGATTAGATTGTAGGACCCTGCAGTAGTGAATGGATTTATAATCGTTGTTAGAGGTGTGGTTTGGGGGGATTTAAAAAGGAGAGCATACGAAGGGTCTCTCTCCCTCTGCTCCGCCAATTTTCTGCCATTTGAGACCTCTGCACCACTGTCACCACCACCAAGGCCTTCACCAAATGTGTTCCCTGGACTTTTGACTTCCCAGCCTCTGAAACTGTAAGCAATACATTTCATTTCCTTTACAAATGACCCAGGTATTTCATTGTAAGCAACAGAAATGGACTAATACTCCATTCTAAACTGGCAGTAAAGAGGAACGGTGGTATAAGCGCACTAGACCAAAGAGATTTGGGAGAAATGGGAGAAAAGAAATAGTAACAAATTTTGGGCCACTAGAAAAGGGATGGAATAATTATCAGAGCTGTGAAAGCTGAATGCCAGTGTCGGCAGAAAGGCTTGCTCAGGGGAGGGAGGTGGATTTGTCAATTCATGCCACAGGTCCTAGAAAGTTTAGGAGTTGAGGTAGCAGGTAACAGGAAAGGTGGGATCAATCTTGGGACTGAACCGAAGGGGATTGATTGAATGTCTGTGAAAGGAACCACCCTAAACACTTTCCTCCTCCTTTCCCTCCCCACCACTTCCCTTCCTCTTCCCTCTTTCCTTCTTGCACAAAACAAAGGTTTATTCTTTGGAAAAATTGCACCAGATGTGGGGATGACTCAGGAACACAAGCAGAGTAGAATGGAGCAGAGGTACTATAGTAAAAAAAAAAAAAAAATTAAGAGGAAATCTACATTCAAAATATTAAAGGCTTCCCACCTCACTCCGCCCCACCTCACACCACAATGTCTTCCATAACTCAGCCACAAAAACTCTGGCAGAAAGGTAGATAAACTCCACCAATGAGATACTGTAAGATTCCTCTTTAAAAGACCTGGAAGCATCAAAGCCTATCAGTTTTGTGTCCCCAGTGAACTAGGTCTATCCCTGCTCAGCAGTGAGGCCAAATGGTTGACACCTCTTTCTATTTCCCTCTCTACATACAAAGCATCCTATTATATTTTTGGAGTCTTGCTTATGAACAGAGAGTCAAGGATCATCAGATATTTGAGGAAGATTCCAACATGAAAGAGAAACCAAACAGAGAAAAGGAAGTAGAAGAAAATAGAGACATTGCAGGGAAGAGAAGAAACACATACACACATGCACATGGTAGATAGTTGCTGTAGGTTGATTGAACTGTGTCCCCCAAAGTTAATAGATTAGAAGCTTAGTTCCCACTGTAACTGTGGAGGACAGAAAATCCTATTATGGTAAATGAAAGGTGGGGCCTTGAAGAGGTTACTGGACTGTAGGACCTGCTGTAGTGAAGGGATTAATAATGGTGGTCAGGGGCGTGGCTCTGAGGGCATTAAAAGGAAAGCACATGAGAGTCTTTCTCTCTGCTCTGCCATTTCCTGCCATGTGAGACCCCTGCACTGCTGTAAAGCCACCACCAAAGAAGACCATCACCAGATGTCTTCACTGGACTTTGGACTTCCCAGCCTCTGAAACTGTAAGCAATAAATATTTTCTTACAAAATACCCAGTTCTACATATTTTGTTATAAGCAACAGAGATGGATTACTACAGAAAATTGGTACCAGAGAAGTGGGGTGTTGCTTATAACAGATACTTAAAAATGTGGAAGTGGCTTTGAAACTGAGTGTTGAGAAGAGGCTGGAAGAGTTTGGAGGAACAGGCTAGGAAAAGCATAGCTGCTGGTAGGAGTTTAGAAGACAAGAAAACCAGGGAAAATTTGGAACTCCTTAGAGACTGGTTAAATGGTGGCGAGCAGAATGCTGATAGAAATTTGGACAGTAAAAGCCATTCTGAGAATATCTCAGATGTAAATGAGAAGGGACTTGTTGGAAACTGGGGCAAAGGTCACCCTTGCTATGAACTGGCAAGGAACTTGGCTGCATTCTGTTCATGCCCAGAAGTTTTATAGAATGTGGAACTTCAAGGTGCTGACCCAGGGTATTTGGTGAAAGAAATTTCTAAGCAGCAGTACATTCAGGAAGCTGCTTGGCTACTTGCAAGAGTCTACACTGAGTTATGGTGTCAAAGGCATCACATAAAGCCAGAACTTATAATTAGAAGAAAAGCAGAGCATAAAAATTTGGAAAATTTGCAGGCTGGCCAGGTGGTAGAGAAGCAGAAAGCATTTTCAGAGCAATTCAATTGTGTAGCCCACCGACCATTTGCTAAGGAGATTGGTACAGAAGAAAGGGATTATCAAGAGAAAGGAAAAAAGACCTTGAAGGCATTTCAGAGATCTTGGAGGCTGCATCTTCCATTATAGGTACAGAGGCCTAGGGAGACAGAATGGTCTTGGGGAACAGGCCTAACTTGCCCTCCACAGGCTCACTGCCCAGAGCCACCTTGGGAAGCTGCTCCCACACCAGCACCCTAGCTACTTCAGATGCTCGAGCCATGGCCAAATTGGCCCCAAGTGTGGCTGGACCCACAGTTTCAGAAGATAGAAGACAGAAGGCTTGGCAGTATCTCCATGGTGTTAAGTATGTGGTGTTAAGTTTGCAGGCTCGCAGAATGGCAGCACTGTGGAGGCTTGGGAGACTCCACCCTGATTTCAAAGGATGTGTGGAAAAGACTAGGGGTCCAAGAAGAGATCCATCAGGGGCAGAGTTACTGCATAGAGTCTTAGCTAGAGCAATGCTGAGCAGAATTGTGGAGTTGGAGTTGCAGCAGAAAAACCAAACTAAGGCTATGCCTAGTGGAGCTGTGAGAGTGGGACCACCATGGAGACTCCAGACAAGAGGAGCTACCAAAGTAAGAAATTTCTTCCACCTAATACCCTGGGTCAGCACCTTGAAGTTCCACATTCCATAAAACTTCTGGGCATGAACAGAATGCAGCCAAGTTCCTCTCCAGTTCATAGCAAGGGTGATCTTTGCCCAAGTTTCCAATCAGTTCCTTCTCATTTACATCTGAGATATTCTCAGAATGGCTTTTACTGTCCATATTTCTATCAGCATTCTGCTCGCCACCATTTAACCAGTCTCTAAGGAGTTCCAAATTTTCCCTGGTTTTCTTGTCTTCTAAACCCTCACCAGCAGCTAAGCTTTTCCTAGCCTGTTCCTCCAAATTCTTCCAGCCTCTTCTCAACACTCAGTTTCAAAGCCACTTCCACATTTTAAAGTATCTGTTATACCCAACACCCCACTTCTCTGGGTATTTTGTAAGAAAATATTTATTGCTTACAGTTTCAGAGGCTGGGAAGTCCAAAGTCCAGTGAAGACATCCGGTGAGGGTCTTCTTTGGTGGTGGCTTTACAGCAGTGCAGGGGTCTCACATGGCAGGAAATGGCAGAGCAGAGAGAAAGACTCTCATGTGCTTTCCTTTTAATGCCCTCAGAACCATGCCCCTGACCACCATTATTAATCCCTTCACTACAGCAGGTCCTACAGTCCAGTCCCCTCTTCAAGCCCCCCCCCCCCTCCATTTAACCACCACAATAGGACTTCCCACCCTCTTAACACTTTAACAGTGGGACCAAGCCTCCAACACATTCAACTTTGGGAGGACGCAATTCATAATAGCTAGCTAGCTAGATATGTATCAAACTATCATATGTTTCTGGCTGTCTCAAAACTTTGGCTTAGGTTCAGAATGCTGAGAAAAAAATAGGTGACCGACACCCCCACCTTCTAAAGAGTGGTGCTAGACCATTCACAGTGGCTAACAGTTTGGGCTCAGGAGCCAGAAAGCCTGGATCCAAATCCTGACTTTGCCCTTGCCAGCTTCAAGACCATGGGCAAATTAGTTCTTCTTTCTGTGCTTCAGTTTCCTTATCTGTAAAACGAAGATCATCTAAGCCCCCACCTTACAGGGTCATCGTGAGGATTAAAGAAGAAAATAATCTATGGGAAGTGTTCAGAACAGTGCTGGACACTTGGAAAGAGCTCAGTGAATGTTGGCTATTGTTACTCTTATGCCATCGTTAGTCCCTCATCCACCCACAGACATATAAAAGGAAAAACATTCTCTGGATGTGGTTGTTAAACGTGTATTTCCTATCCTCTCATGGGGGAGGAGAGGGGAGCTTTGCTCCTCACCTTAAGCCAAGTGGGGAGGGCTTCAGAAAGCTCCCCAGAGATTTTGACCTGTGTCCCTGGAGCTGAAGGAACTCAGGCACTGGTGTCCAGTTGCTGTGGTGTGACTGTCCCCCCAGGCTCATGTTGGAACTTAACCACCCATATGGTGGTGGAATGTGGGGCCTTTAAGAGGTGATTGGATCACAAGAACTGTGCCCTCATGATGGAGTATGGGTTGCTGGTTTCAGGGTTTGTCACGGGCATGGTTCTCATGGTTTCATAAGGAGAGCAAGTGAGCAGGTTAGCTCTCTTGCTCATGCCATTCCTGTCATGTGACACCCTGTGTTGCCACAGGCATCCATACAGAGTCACCGCCAAGAAGGCCTTCACCAGAGGCACTCCCTGAACTGCCGACTTGCCAGCCTTCAAAACTGTAAGAAATAAATTTCATTTCTTTATACATGACTCAGTTTTAGGTATTCTGTTACGAGCAACGGAAAACAGATTAACACACCAGTACATACCTGAAAAAGCCCAAAGGTGAGAAGATGTGGCTAGATGGGCCCAAGGGAGCAGACCAAAGAGAGTTAGGGTTGTGTTGGGAGTGCCTTCACTTCTGGAGTTTGGCTGGAAAAGGATTCGAGCATGTTTTCCACGGCCCTGATGTGACCCACTGGAAGGGGAGTTGGCTTTTAGTTTTCTTGGAAGGGATCCTTTCCCATGGCTTTCTGCTCTGGAAGAGATGCCCTCAGCTGGAAAAGATTCAAACCTACCAGGATGCAGAAGCTGAGGATAGCTATGGCTAAAAGAACCTCTCCCTGCCCCGACCCCAAACTTCACAAGTCTCCCATAAGAGAAAGAATCAGCATTTGGAACCTGCTGGGACTTTAATCCTTGTCCTTGAAGTGTCAAGGAGACCAAAGACCAGGGGGAGGGTCTCAGAGGTGAGATGTCCTTTCCACTAAAATTCCTCCTTCCCCCACATGATAACTGTGGACAACCTTCCATTAAATGGTAATCACTAGTAAGCGTAGGGAACTTGGACACCTCGTTGGAGATGGATGGGGGCACTATCTTAGTCCGTTTGTGCTGCTATAACAAAATACCACATATTGGGTAATTTAAAAATAACAGAAATTTATTTCTTACAATTCTGGAGGCTGGGGAATCCAAGACCAAGGCGCTGGCATTGGTATCTGGTAAGGGCTGCTCTCTCCTTCTAGAAGGTGCCTTATTCCCGTATGCTCACGTGGCAGAAGCCAAGGGGCAAGAGAGGCGAACTTTCTCCAAAGCCTCTTATAAGGTACTAATCCATTGATAAAGGTGGAGGCCCCATGACTTAATCACTTCCCAAAAGACTGCACCTCTAAATACCACCACAATGCGGATTAAGTTTCTACATGAATTTTGGAGGAGGCACATTCAAACCATAGCAGGGATGAAGAGAGACCACATCTGCTGATGAAGGTGGAAATGGAAAGAAACACCTGGGAAATTCTCTTCCAGTGGGGCAGTGGGGACATTGTTGACATTCTTCCATTTAACATCTTTAAAAAGATAAGAGGTGTTGCATCCATAAAACAAACAACAACAAACTGGATGGCATAAACATGAAAAAGAAAGACCAGGGCTCTTAGATATTAAGAGTATGGGCACGTGCTCCCCAGCCTCCACCATCCAACCATCACAGTGCACTTTTCTCACTGCTCCGGACTGCTGTTTGATGCTGGCTTTTCCTCTCAAACTTGCTGTCCCCACCAGAGAGCATGTGAATGCTTGCAACCTCCACTTTCCTTGTGCTCCCCAGCCTCCACCATCCAACCATCACAGTGCACTTTTCTCACTGCTCCGGACTGCTATTTGATGCTGGCTTTTCCTCTCAAACTTGCTGTCCCCACCAGAGAGCATGTGAATGCTTGCAACCTCCACTTTCCTGTTACCACCACTCATAGTTATTCATGTCAACTTTATTTCTTAAGCACGTGCTGTGTGCCTGACTGCTGTGTGTGGCAGGGCTAGAAGCATGGTCTGGCTACACACTATATGCAGACGCCCTGCCCAGCTGATGGCAGTAATAGTGCCAACTCATAGGTGCTGGGTGTGGGGACCCATCTTAAGGCAACGCCATTCTTGGTTTTGGCCACTCCTCAGGCCTCACACTGGAATCTAGAGAACTGAGGGTTGTGCAGAGAGGGCCTCACTCTTGACCTTCCCTATGAAGGGCAGCGGGGCATGGCTGTGACAGTCAGGGTGTGGTGATGAGCGTTTACATTGCATCTTCACATGCAAACAGACTGGAGCTGGGAGAAACAGAATCTAGAGGGGCTGGGATTTTCTGTCATTTCTAGATCATGTTTAGTGTTTATATCTCTTGTAGCTTTTGCAATCTCGATGTTTGTTTTCTTTTTGTTTTTCCTTAGTAGTGTTTCCCTTAGAAAGTTTCAGCTTTCTGGTGTGTCAAAACAAATCAATAAGTGAGACACTAGCCTAGGTGTTTGTGTCCATGTTTACATTTCCACCAGAGGCTTAAAGAGGACAGACACTCCCTGTCCCTGTCCCCCAAAGGCAGCATCATAATCAGTAAAGTGAGGGATTCCAAGAGGATGTAAAACAGGGTGGAGGGAGGCTCTCTTCCCAGAGGTAAAGCTTGTCATGTTAGAATTTCACTAAAGGGGGAAGTAGGAAACACTACCTTCCAATGCATGTGATCCTGACTCTTCCATCATCTACACAGTTGTCCCAGGAAAACTTCTGTAAACAGGCTGAGTTACCAACAAACTGTTCTTTGCTTGTTTGTTTATTCTTATGCTTGTTTTTGTGCTGCTGTAAACAAACTCATAAGCAAAAAGGAGAAAAAAGGGCATTTGCCTCTTGAAGTTTAGTAAAGATAGACAAGCCATTATCCTGAATATTGGGCTGCTTTTCTTGTGAGGTTGTTCATTCACTTATTTAATATGTATTTACTAATTGAGCCTCTACTATAAGGGACCTGAGATGCTGGGAACATCATGGGGAACAAAAAAAGACAAAGAGCCTGGTGGAAGAGAGAAAATTTAATCAAATAAAAAGAAATACATTTGAAATCCCAACTGGGGAAACTGCTGAGGTGATATAGGAGCCTATTTAGGGATGAGGGATCTCATCTAGTTGGGAGAGAGGTGGGCTCAGAGAAGGCTTCCCTGAGGAAGTGACAACTGGGCTGAAACTGAAAGGATGAGGGCATTTATTATGGAGAGCAGGAAAAAAACATTCCAGAAAGAGGGAATAGCCTTTGTTTTGGAAGGGCAAGGACATCAAGAAGTTAAGCTGGAGTGGCTGATGCTTCAAGAAGAGGAAGTGGCCTGACACTGGTCGGGGAGAGTTGGCTTTTCCAAACCTGGCAGGAGGGATGGGGTGGAGAGGGGGTGTGCTGGGTGGCTGTGGGTGGTGGCTCCCCAGACCTTGATGGAATACAATGCTCCAGATATGCCAGAACCTGTAGGTAGAGGAGGGCTACTTATTGGGCCTGTGGACCATGGAATGCTGCAGTAAGGGGCCCTCTTTCCCCACCCCACCATCCAACTCCCCAAGAATCTGACTGAAGGCAAAGGATTAACACATGATGGTTGTATTAATCCATTTCTGTTGCTTGTAACAAAATACATGGAACTGGGTATTTTATAAAGAAAATGAAATTTATTGCTTACAGTTTTGGAAGCTGGGAAGTCCAAAGTCCAGGGAACACATCTGGTGAGGGGCTTCTTTGGTGGTGGCTTTACAGCAATGCGGGGGTCTCACATGGCAGAAAATGGTGGAGCAGAGGGGGGGAGAGAGAGAGAGACTCTCCTATGCTCTCCTTCATAAGCCCTCAGAACCATGCCCCCGAAAACATTAATCCATTTGCTATGACATGGTCCTACAATCTAATCACCTCTTCAAGGCTGCACCTTTCAATTACCATACTAAGACTTCCCACCCTCAACAATTACAGTGAGGAATGAAATTGGGGGACCCAATTAAATCCACTGCATTCCACATCTGGCCCTCCAAAACTCATGTCCTTTTCACATACAAATACACTTATGTCATCCCTCATATTTTTAAAAAATTTTTTTAAAAGATGACCGGTAAGGGGATCTTAACCCTTGACTTGGTGTTGTCAGCACCACGCTCAGCCAGCGAGCGAACCAGCCATCCCTATATGGGATCCGAACCCGGGGCCTTGGTGTTATCAGCACCACACTCTCCCGAGTGAGCCACGGGCTGGCCCATCCCTCAAATCTTAACTTGTTTCAACCCTAAAGTGCAACATTCAAAGTCCCATTTGTTAAATCAAAACACAAATGAAATCTACCTCCAAGATACAATGGTGGGACAAGCATAGGGTACATATTCCCATTCAGAAAGGAAGAAATGGTCCAAAAGAAACGCCTAACAGGCCCGAACATGTACAGCAGGGCAGGCATTAAATCTCATAGTTGGTGAATCATGTACCCTGACTCCACGTTCCACATCCTCTACATGCTGGTGTGGGAGTTGAGTCCCCAAGTCTTCAGTCAGCTCTGCTCCTATGGCTTTTTTGGTTTGAGGCTATGCTTCAGCTCTCCAGGCTGGGGTTGCACACTGGTAGCTCTATAAATCTGGGGTCTCCATGGCATGGAACTGACAGGGTTTATCTGATGCAACCCTGACCCTATGTTTCCATTCGGCATTGCTTTAGTGAAGGCTCTATGCAGTGAATCCTCCCTGGTGACAGATCTTTTCCTGGGCCCCCAGGCTTTTCCATGCATCTGTTGAAATCAGAGGGGAGGCTCCCAAGCCTTCACAGCTCTGGCATTCTGTGAGCTTGCAGACCTAACACCACATGGACACTACCATGGTTTCTAACTTGTGTTTCCCAAAGCTGCAGGTCCAGCCACTCCTAGGGCTAATTTAGCCACAGCTGGAGCAACCAAATCAGCCAGGGTGCTGGTGCAGGGACCAGCATCCTGAGGTGGCCCTGGGCAGTGAGCCTGTGGAGGGCGCCTCGGGACTGTTCCCTGAGACCCTTCTGTCTCCCTAGGCCTCTGAGCCTGTAATGGAAGTGTTGGCCCCAGAGGCTTCTCCAATGGCCTTTAGGGCCTTTCCCCTCTCTTTTGATAATCCTTTCTTTTGTACTAATCTTAACATCATTGTATTTTTCTTCTAAAAATGCTCTCTGCTTCTTTACCACATGGTCAGACTGCAAATTTCCCAAATCTTTATGTTCTGCTTTCCTTTTAAATTCTGGCTTTACGTCATGCCTTTGCTGCCATAACTCAGCCTAGGCTGTTACAAGTAGCCATGCAGCTTCCTGACTGTATTGCTGCTTAGAAATTTCTTTTGCCAAATACCCTGGGTCAGCACCTTGAAGTTCCACATTCCATAAAACTTTGGGGCATGAAAAGAATGCAGCCAAGTTCCTTGCCAGTTCATAACAAGGGTGGTCTTTGCCACAAAAAACTCTTCTTATTTCTATCTGAGATCTCCTCAGAATGGCCTTTACAGTCCATATGTCTGTGAGCATTTTGTTCACCACCATTTAACCAGTTTCTAAAACGTTTCACATTTTGCCTGATTTTGTCTTCTAAACTGCCACCAGCAGCTACACTTTTTCTTGCCTGCTCCAACAAATTCTTCCAGCCTCTCCTCAACACCCAGTTCCAAAGTTGCTTCCACATTTTTGAAATATCTGTTATAAGCAACACCCCATTTCTGTAATACCAACTTTCTATATTAGTCCATTTCTGTTACTTATCACAAAATACACAGAACTGGGTATTTTATTAAAAAACAAAATGTATTGCTTACAGTTTCAGAGGCTGGGAAGTCCAAAGTCAAGGGAGCATATCTGATGAGGGTCTTTGGTGGTGGCTTTACAGCAGTGCAGGGGTCTCACATGGCAGAAAGTAGTGGAACACAGAGAGAGAGAGAAATTCTCAGGTGCTTTCCTGTTAAAACTCTCAGATCCATGCCACTGACCACCATTAAAAATGCATTCCCTCCAGCATGGTCCTACAATCTAATCACCTCTTCAAGGCCCTGCCTTTCAATTACCACACTAGGACTTCCCACCTTCAAGTTACAGTGGTGAATGAGATTGAGGGGACACAATTCAATCCACTGCAATGGTCAATATCGTCAACACAAAAAGCAGTGGAGCACACCACTTTAACAAGAAGTAGTGTATGTAGTGACCTGGACCCTTGCCTCTGGGGCCAAAGCACTTCAAGTCAAATCCCAGCTCTACTGCTAAAGAGCCTTGTGCTTTGGGCAGTTACTTGACCCCCCTGGGCGTGAGTGTCCCCACCTATAACGTTGGTATAACAGTACCTTTCTCATCAGGTGGTGGGTTAGATTTAATTTGTTAATACATGTTTAGTTCTTAAAAGCATCTGGCACAAAGTAAGCACCATGTACATGTGAGGGAAGAAATAGCAGCCAATGTGAGGTCCTCCCAATTTGAAGGACTCTATGCCTGAGGTGCTGGTAGAAACTACTGGAGCGAGAGGGATCTCGAAGTGGACTGCATGTCTAGCCAAACTGTGGGAAGTGGTTGGGATTCAAGTTAGGAAAAAAATGTTAATGTAACACTGTTTGCCCTCAAGTTCTGAGACCACTTTCCTTTTTGGTCCATTGGCATGATCACAGTTCCATTCTAGAAAGAGTCGTGCTGATGGTAAGCCTGCCTCAAAGGAAAAGAGAGACAGATTTTAAGGGAACTCGGGCACGTGGAGCCACGGGAGTCCGAGTCCCACAGCCACTGGAAGGATCTCGGCACCAACACTCGTGCAGTGCAACTGCACAGTAGGGCAGGGTGCATTCGCCACTGGGTTAGAGAGGTTTGGTGGGCTAGCCTGGGAACCAACTTGCCATCATTTGAAAGAGCGGTTCAGGGAGAATCACCCCAACATTTGAAATCCTCTCTGCTGAAGCTGCGTGATCCAGCTGTTTGCTCAAGAAGCAAGCAAAGCAGGTGCTAACACACTACCTATTTGGGCACGGGAGTGAACCTTGGAAGCTCACGGAGACGAAGCAAGTCCCCGTGCCCGCCCCCGCCCTGCTTTTACCCCAAAGAAAGAAAAACAAACAATCTTTCGATAATAAACAAGAATCGCCCGTTCGCTCGGGAGCCGGGCCAGGGGTCTGCGTCTCCAGAAGGGCCGCTGCAGCCGGGGCAGGACGCTGAGCCGCTCGGCCCCGCCGTCCCGTCATCCCGCCTCCGCGCCCGCCATGCCGCCTCCTGCAGCTGCGTCACCGCCCGCTCTGGGCCCGAGTCTCTGCGACCTCCCCGCCTCCGGCTGCGGCTCTAGCTCGGGGGTCTGGGAACAGCTCTGGTTCCAGCTGGAC
>NW_007726767.1:407510-409210 GCF_000696425.1 Galeopterus variegatus
CCCCCTCCCGCCCCCAGCCTCTGGTAGCCACCATTCTACTCTCTGCTTCTACGAATTCCACTTTTTCAGATTCCAGGTATAAGTGAGATCATGCAGTATTTGTCTTTCTCTGCTTGGCTTATTTCACTTAGCATAATGTCCTCCAGGTTCATCCATGTTGTCACAAATGATAGAATTTCCTCTCTTTTAAGGTAGTATAGCATTCCATTGTGTATGTATTACCACATTTTCTTTATCTATTTATCCATATCTTGATGCTTCCATATCTTGGCCTTTGTGAATAATGCTGAAATGAACATGGGAGGGCAAACATCTCTGATATATTGATTTCAGTTCTTTGGCTGTATACCCGGAAGTGGAATTGCTGGATCATGTGGTAATTCTATTTTTAGGTTTTTGAGGAACCTCCATACTGCTTTCCAAAATGGTTGTACTGATTTACAGCNGGGGCGGGGCGCAGGAGACGATAGCGGTTGGTCCGGGCTTCCCACGCGGGCCCTGGCGTGTCTGGGAGGAAGTGTTGAAGGTGCTGAGACCACCTGGGACCACCGGGCGGGGGCGACTGCACGTGCCGAGGCCCGAAGGCCGGGGGTCTTCCGAGCACACAACGCGGGGGTCGCTGAGGCCCGAAAGAGTCGAGGGAGGCGGCAGGAAACCAGGTTGGAAAGTAACCCGGCCGGAGCAGCTGGGCCCGCGAGGGCTCTGAGCAGATCCTCCTTTTTGAGAAAGGGCACTCTGGCCACTACAGCAGCCGGGGTGGTGGCGGTGGGCGTGGGAGCAGGGGTCGGATTCGGGACACGGTTTGAAGGTGGAGCCGTCAGGATGTGTTCTCCAGCCTGGTTGTGAGGTGGGAGAGGAAGGGAGGGGTCAGGTCCAAGTCCTTTGGCTGAAGGAGCAGCTGGGAGGACGCTTGGGGACAATCCTGGAGCTCGGGCCCGCCTTTGTGGAGTGGGAACCCTCCGTTGGTTACAGAGCCAGGGGATGCAGTGTGGCGCCCTTGGAGGATGGGAGAGTCAGAGTGGCAGGTCCAAGGGGTAGGAGGAAACGAGGAGAGGGTGGCGGCTGGAAGCCACGGGAAGTGTTTCCCAGAGAAGTGGTCATCTGAGTCAGAGCTGGACAAGAACAAATAAGAGGATCCAGACTCGACTATTCCGTTTATCGAGATGGAGGTCACTGGTGACCTTGACAAGAGGAGATGGTAGAGGGGGAGAGGGAATGGAGTCGCTACTGTGGACACCTGGGGACTGGCGTATTGCATTTACTTACTCATAGGTGTTCAAAAAGTATTTATTGACTTCCTCTGAAAGTTTTTGCAATATCCTTGCATTATACTTACCATGTATTTTTTTCTATTGTCACTTTTAAATTATTTTTAATTTTTAATTGAGAAATAAGAATTATATATATTTATGGGGTACAATGATGTTTTGGTATATGTATACATTATAGAAAGATTAAATTAAGCTAATTAACATATCCATCATCTCAACTGGTTGTCATTTTCTTGTGTTGAGAACGATTAAAATTACTCTTAGAAATTTTGAAATATAAAATACATTATTGTAAACTTTGGTCACCATGCTGTGCAATAGATCATTAAAACTTATTCCTCCAGTCTAACTGAAACTTTGTGCCCTTTAACCAACATCTCTTTCCCTAGCCCCACTCCCCGCCCCCCTCCCGCCCCCCAGCCTCTGGTA
>NW_007726767.1:409960-412233 GCF_000696425.1 Galeopterus variegatus
GAAATACTTGTTCAGGTCCTGTATTAGTCCGTTTAAGCTGCTTATAACAAAATACTTGGAACTGGGTAATTTATAAAGAAAACAAAATTTATTGCTTACAGATTCTGAGGCCGGGAAGTCCAAAGTCCATCTGGTGGTGGCGACGGTGATGCAGGGGTCTCACATTACAAGATGGTGGAAGCAAAGAGAGCAGAGAGAGAGCAAGACAGACTCTCCTCTTCTTTGAAAGCCCTCAGAACCACACCCATGACCACCATTTTTAATCCATTCACTACTGCATGGTCCTCCAATCCAATCACTTCAAGGCTCCACCTTTCAATTACCCTAATAGGATTTCCCACCCTCTTAACAGTCGCAGTAGAAGCTCAGTTTCTAATACATAAAACTTGGGGAATTCGAGCTTCAATGAGTTTGGGGGGACATAATTCAATCCTCTACATTCTGCCCCCTGCTCCCCCAAACTCATGTCCTTTTCAGATGCAAATACATTCATTTCATCCCCAAAGTCTTAACTTGTTCCAACTTAAGAGTCCAAAGTTCAAAGTCACATCTGTGAAAACAAAAAACACGTTATCTACTTCCAAGATACAATGGTGGGACAAGCATAGGGTACATATTCCCATTCAAAAAGGGAGAAATAGGCCAAAAGAAAGGGGTAACAGGTCCCAGACAAGTCCAAAACCCAGCAGGGCAGGCGAATCAGGTACCTTGACTCCATATTCTACCTTCTCTGCATGCTGCTGTGCGGGATGTGTCCCCAAGTCCACAGGCAGCTCTGCTCCTACAGCTTTCCTAGTCTCAGGCCATACTTCACATCTCCCAAGCTGGCATTCTATGCTGGTAGCTCCACAGGTCTGGGGTCTCCATGGCAGACCTGCTCTCACGGCTTCACTAGGCATGACACTGATGGGTTTTCTCTGTTGCAACTCTGACCCTGTTTCTGCTCGACATTGCTCTAGCGAAGGCTGACTGCAGTGACTCCACCCCTGTGACAGATCTCTTCCTGGGTCCCCAGACTTTTCCATACATCATTTGAAATCGGGGTGGCGGCTCCCAAGCCTTCCCAGCTCTGCCATGCTGTGAGTCTAAAGACTTAACATTATGTGGATGGCGCCGAGGCTTCTGGCTTAAATTTTCCAAAGCTGCATGTCCAGCCACAACTGGGGCCAATTTAGCCACATCTGGGGCAGCCAAAGCAGCCGGGATGCTGGTGCTAGAAGCAGCTTTCTGAGGTGGCCCTGGGCAGCGAGCCCATGGAGGGTGCCGCAGGCCTGTTCCCCAAGACCATGTTGTGTCCCTAGATCTTTGGGCCTGAAATGGAAGGATTGGCCCCAGAGGCTTCTGCAGTGCCTTCAGGGCCTTCTCCTTCTCTTGGTAATCTGTACTTTTGCGTTAATCTTGTTAGTACCATTGAATTTTCCTTATGAAAATGGTCTCTGCTTNCGGGAGCGCCGCCACGCTCCCAAGCACCGCACTCTACCGAGTGCGCCACCGGGCTGGCCCAAGGTTCATAATTCTTAAGTTCCAACTTCTACAAAGTCCTAGGGCATGGACACAATGCAGCCAAGTTCCTTTCCAGTTCACAGCAAGGGTGATCTTTGCCCCAGTTTCCAATAAACTTCTGATTTCTAAGACCTCCTTTGAGTGGTCTTTACAGTCCATATTTCCATAAGCATTCTCATCACCATCATTTAACCAGGCTGTGAAATTTTCCCTGGTTTTCTTGTCTTCTAAACTCACTAGCAGCTACGCTTTTTCTAGCCTATTCCTCCAAATTCCTCCAGCCTCTCCTCAACACACAGTTCCAAAGCTGCTTCCACAGTTTCAAGTATTTTTTATAAGCAACACCCCACCCCTCAGTACCAATTTTCTGTATTAGTCCTTCTTGTGTTGCTATAACAGAATACCTGAGACTGAGTGATTTATAAAGAAAAATGAAATTTATTGTTTACATTTTTTGAGGCTGGGAAGTCCAAAGTCTATCTGGTGGTGGTGACAGTGACCCAGGGGTCTCACATTACAAGATGGTGGAAGCAGAGAGAGCAGAGAGAGAGCAAGACAGACTCTCCTCTTCGTTTAAAGCCCTCAGAACCACACCCACAACCACCACTTTTAATCCATTCACTACTGTACAGTCCTACAATCCAATCACCTCTTCAAGACTCTATCTTTCGATTACCATAATAGGATTTCCCACACTCTTAACAGTCACGGTGGGGCTAAGTTTCTAATACATAGAACGTGGGGAATTCAAGCTTCATTGAGTTTTGGGG
>NW_007726767.1:412680-417757 GCF_000696425.1 Galeopterus variegatus
GGTGGGGCTAAGTTTCTAATACATAGAACGTGGGGAATTCAAGCTTCATTGAGTTTTGGGGGGACATAATTCAATCCACTACAGGTCCTTTGCCCATTTTTTAATTGGGCTATTTATTTTCTTGCTATTGAGTCATTTGAATTCTGTATATACTTTAGATATTAGCCCCTTATCAGATATTTGCAAATCTTTTCTCCTGATTTGTGGGTTAGCTCTTCACTCTGTTAATTGTCTCCCTTGCTGTGCAGAAGCTTTCTTGTTTGATGCAATCTTGTTTGTCTATTTTTGCTTTTGTTGCCTGTGCTTTTGGGGTCCTGTCTAAGAAATCATTGCCTGGACCAATATCATGGAGCTTTTCAACTATGTTTTCTTCTTGTAGTTTTATAGTTTCAGGTTTTATGTTTAAGTCTTTAATCATTTTTAGATGATTTTTGTATATGCTGTGAGATAAGAATCCAATTTCATTCTTCTGTGTATGGATAGTTTTCCCAACACCATTTATTGAAGAAACTCTCCTTTTTCTATTGTTTATTCTTAGCACCTTTGTCGAAAAGCAATTGACCATAAATAGGTGAATTTATTTCTGGGCTTTCTATCATGTTCCATTGGTTGATGTGCCTGTTTTTATGCCAGTACAATGCTGTTTTGACTATAATAGCTTTATAACATGAGAGTACTTCAAAAAGTTCATGAAAAGATTTGTATTATCTTTTAACTATTTTTCCATGAACTTTTTGAAGTACCCTCATATACTATATTTTGAAATCAGGGAGTGTGATGTTCTCTGGCTTTCTTCTCTTTGCTCAAGATTGTTTTGACTATTTGAGGTCTTTTGTGGTTCCATACAATTTTTAGGATTGTTTTTTCTATTTCTGTTAAAAATGACTGAAATTCTGATAGGAATTGCATTGAATTTGTAGATCACTTTGGATAGTATGGATATTTTAACAATGTTAATTCTTCCAACCCATGAACATGGGCTATCTTTTCATTTATTTGTGTCCCTTTTCTTTCATCAGTGTTTCATAGTTTTCAGTATACAAGTCTTTCACCTCTTCGGTTAAATTTAATCCTAAGTGGTTTTTTGTTTTGTTTTGTCTTATTTTTGATGCTACTGTGAAAGGGATTGTTTTCTTTTTTTTTTAAAAAAGATGACCAGTAAGGGGATCTTAACCCTTGACTTGGTGTTGTCAGCACCACGCTCAGCCAGTGAGCGAACCGGCCATTCCTATATGGGATCCGAACCCCGGGCCTTGGTGTTATCAGCACCACACTCTACCGAGTGAGCCACAGGCCGGCCCGGGATTGTTTTCTTAAATAATTAATTCTTTTTGATTCTTTAAAAAGATCAAGAAAATTTGCAAACCTTTATCTAGATTGACCAAGAAAAAAGGAGAGAAGACTGAAATTACTAAAATCAGAAATAAAGATAAAGCAGGGGCATTATTAAATTGTCATTATAGTTTTTTGTGATGGTAAGATTTAGTTACTTTTTCTTTCTCGTTTGTGTTTTTGTTCTACCAGTGGGTTTTGTTCCTTCTTGTGTGTTTGTGGCAGTGATTGTCGTTTTTCAGAGTCCAGATGCTGGACTTCTTGAGGATTTCTTGCAGGCTTGGTTGTATGGTGGTGAACCCCCACAGTTTTTGTTTGTCTGGAAAATACACTATTATTACCTCATTTCTGAAGGACAGCCTAGCTAGGTACAGTATTCTTGACTGGCAGTTTTTTTCTTTTAGTATTTTGAATATATCATCCCATTTTCTTCTGGCCCTAGAGTTTCTGTTGAGAAGTCTGCCGTGAGTGTGATGGGGACTCCCTTATAGGTGACTTGATGCTTTTCTCTTGCTTAAGATTCTCTCTTCGTCTGTGAGCTTTGCCAGTTTGACTATAAGGTGTCTTGGAGAGGATCTTTTTTGGTTGAATCTGTTTGGGGATTTTTGAGCCTCTTGGATCTGAAAGTCCATGTCTCTTCCTATACCTAGAAGTTTTCCGTTATTATTTCATCGAATATGTTTTTCATGCCTTTTCCTTTCTCCTCCCCTTCTGGAACACCCATGATTGGAATGTTTATGTGCTTAATGTTTTCTGCTAGGTCTCTCAGATTTTCTTCATTTTTTAAAATTCTTTTTTCCTCTCTTTTTTTTTTTGTCTGCCTGGGTTATTTCAAGAAAATTATCTTCAAGATCAGAAATTCTTTCTTCAGCTTGTTCTAGCCTGCTGCTTAAGCTCTCAGTTGTGTTTATTTTGTTGAGTAAATCTTTCAGTTCTGTGTGTTCTGCTATGTTCTTTTTTAAGGTATTAATCTCTTTGTAAATTTCCTCCTTCATGTCCTAGATTCTTTTTTCTCATTTCATTATGTTGTCTAACTGAATCTTCTCTTATCTCTGTCAGTTTCTTTAAGATTGTTGCTTGGAATTCTTTTTCAGTCATTCAAGGGTTTCTTGTTCTATAGCATCTGATATTTGAGAATTACTGTATTCTTTTGGTGGTGTCATATTTTCTTGGGTTCTTGTATATCTAGCATCTATGTTGATGTCTGGTCATCTGGTAGAGCAGTTGCTTCTTCTGTTAGTGAAACATCTTATTTTTCCCATCTCCTCTGTTGGCTCTACTTGTATCAGTGTACTTGAGTAACTGGTGGACTGCCTACATGGCAGCTGTGGCTACTGCTGTGGCGTTGAGCCACTTTAACAGCAGCCATGGCTGTGATGAGCCACCTGCGTGGAAGTGGTGTTTTCAGCATGCTCCTTGCCTCCTTCTGGGTGGGGGATGCTGCCCTCAGTTCTTGTCTAGGACCCAGGGCATGCTCTGCTTCTTGCCTGCTTCCAGGTGGAAGGGGTGGCCCTCCCTTAATTAATTAATTAGGATAGTTTGTTAGTGTGTAGAAATGCTACTGATTTTTGTTTGTTGATTTTGTATCATACAGCTTTACTGAATTTGCTTATTCTAACAATTTTTTGGTGGAGTCTTTAGGGTTTTGCTTGTGTAAGATCATGTCATTAGCAAAGAGAAATCATGCTGATGACATGATCTTATATATAGAAACATTTATATCTATATATTACATATCTTTTATATATGTCTATATATCTCTATATACCTTATATATCTATATACTTATATTATCTATATTATATTTAGATCTTATATAGAGAAAACGTCCTTTTCCATTTGGATGCTTTTTATTTCTTTTTCTTACCCAATTGCTCTGGCAAAGACTTCCCATACTGTGTTGAATAGACATTGTGAGTGTGGGCATCCTTGTCTTTTCATGATCTTAGAGGAAAAATTTTCAACATTTCACCATTGAGTATGATATTAGCTGTGGGCTTGTTATATATGGCCTTTATTATGTTGGGGTACAGTCCTTTAGACCTCTTTTGTTGAGAGTTTTTAGTTATGAAAGGATGTTGAGTTTTGTCAGATGCTTTTTCTGTATCAATTGAGATGATGGTGTAGGTTTTGTCCTTCATTTTGTTAATATGGTATATCACATTTATCGATTTATGGATGTTGAACTATCCTTACATCCCAGGGATAAATCCCACTTGATCATGGTGAATGGTCCTTTTAATGTGCTGCTGAATTTGATTTGCTAGTATTTTGTTGGGGATTTTTGCAACTATGTTCATCAGGGATATTGACCTGTAATGTTCTTTTCTTGTAGTGTCCTTGTCTGGCTTTGGTATCAGGGTAGCTTTGGCCTTGTTAAATTAGTTTGGAAGTATTCCCTCCACTTTAGCTTTTTGGAAGAGTTTGAGAAGAATTAGTATTCTTCTTTAAATGTTTAATAGAATGTAGCAGTGAAGCCATCAGGCCCTGGTCTTTTCTTTGATGGGAGACTTGATTATTGATTTGATCTCCTTACTCATTATTGGTCTGTTCAGATTTCCCATTTCTTCCTGATTCAGTCTTGGTAGGTTGTATGTTTCTAGAAGGTTGTTCATTTCTTCTAGATTACCCAATTCGTTGGTATGTAATTGTGTATAGTAGACTCCTTTGATCCTTAGTATTTCTGTGGTATCAGTTATAATGTCTTTTCTTTCATTTCTGATTTTACTTATTTGAGTCTTTTCTCTTTTTTACTTTGTTAGTCTAGCTAAAGACCATGTATTTTAAATAATGTTTTCTTTAAATTTTTTTCTCTCAAATTCCTGGTATAACTTTTCATTTATTGTATTCTCCAGAATTCGTAGGGTGCCCCTTCTTCACAGGGAGCAGACATTTTTCTTTTTTTCCTATTTGGTAGATGACTTTCAGGTTTCATAAAAAACCCTCATTAAATGACATTACCTCAAGTAATGTCAGTGTACAGCACCCAGAAAGCTCCCAGTAACTATTCCATGAGTGAGTTTATTTCCTCCCTGAGAGTCTCTTCCCACCCAGATGATAAAATCAAGACAGAGTGATTGGTGGCTTCACTCAGGAAGTCCCTGAGGACTTCTGGACTGGAGAACCTGAGTTCTTTCCTCTGACTCTCACAGTGGTGCCTCCTCACCCTTCTGGCATTTGCTTTCAGACCTGAACAGGGTTTTCAGCTTGTGGGAAGTAGAATTGCTGCTGCCCCCAACCCCCTGGAAAAACAGATAAATGTTGGCAAAGAGGATGCTTCCAATAAATACTTTGTTGTAGCATCTTGAAAATAGTCTTATGTTGTGAGCATTTCCAATCTTGGGAAAAAATTTCAGGTGGCATTGTTCAAAATGTGTAAAATTTTTGGTTTTAAACCCTAGTTTGTTTTTACATTTACCGAGAGACTTATAAATTAACAGAAAATTTGGCAAAATAACTCCCACATTCATTAAAAAAGGTCATGTGAAATGTTCACCATTCAAACAGACAGAAGAGTGCTTTTTGTAACTAGTGAGATCAAGATCATCTCACTTATTCATTACTTCAGACAGACATGAAGAACTCAGGTTCCACTAATAAATTTATAAGTTAGAATGGACAAAGTTTTGAAATAAAAAGAATATGCATACTTAGAAAGACTATTTTAATTATATACAATCTGTAAGTGTTAGTGTGTGTGCATGTGTATGCGCATATATATATATATATATATATATATATATAT
>NW_007726767.1:418503-419366 GCF_000696425.1 Galeopterus variegatus
TATATATATATATATATATATATATATGAAGGTACTTCAAAAAGTTCATGGAAAGATTCATATTATTTTTTAAAATTTTTATTGAATCAAAATTGATTATACATATTTTGGGGGTTCAATGTTGATCAAATAAATATTACTAGCATATATTGTTACATAGTAGCACATACATATTGTTACACATCATACTTCTTCTTTATGCCCCTGTCCAACCTCCCCCCTCTTCTCTCTCATTACCCTAGATTTCTTCTTTCCTTTTGAAAGAATAATGGTTACTCTGTTGATTTGTTACCTCGATGATCTGTCCAATGCTGGGAAGTGTGATCAAATTATTGTAGAGCAGATGCTTCTTCTGCCACTCTGGAATGGGCTTTGCGGAGAGAGACATCTTTATCNCCCCAGGCAGGCCCTGAGACACTGGCATGGTGTGCCTGGTTGGGGGGGGGTGGGGGTCGTTCCTGGCTCCATCTCTCAGGTCTCGGGGCAGGCCCCAAGACATTGGCACAGGTGCCTGGTTGTAAGAGAGGGATCTGGTCCCTGGCTCCATCCCTTGGGATCCTATTATTTTTGATTCTATCTTTCCATGAACTCTTTGAAGTACCCTCTTATAGTATATATGAGACATTACAACTCACATAAGATGAAAATTAAAGCTATCTTCCTAAAAAGTACTTGCTGGTTGCATCTTCTTGTCAAAGACTCTAGAAAGTAGTGATTTTTGGAAATGTTGAAACATGAGGCAGTAAATCTGTTCTCTATTTTATCATTTTTAATTCAGTCTTATGATGACAGTCATTATTATTACTCAGTAATGAAAACATTTGAATAGAAAAATTTAGATGAAAAATTAGTTAACACTTTAC
>NW_007726767.1:419435-420228 GCF_000696425.1 Galeopterus variegatus
TCACAGTTTTCCAACAGAAAACCCATCATTTCTACCCTCATATGCAGAAGAGCTTTTATAGCCAAACTGCTCCATTGTCAAACTGGGTTCTTTTCTTTGATGGCACTGTTCATTAGATTTTAAATTCTTAAATCTTTAAAAATTCGTTATGACTTTGACAGTCCTACCTTTATGTCTGAGAAATAATATGACAGTTTATTCAGTAGTTATCTTGAATTGTTTTACAGAAAGAGGGAATGTTTCCTAACGTGTGAAAACCTACAGAAGAAGAAAAAAATTTTCTGGATCATATTGGAAGTCTGGATCATATTGATATCTCCAAGTTGAAATATGAAGTAGCAACAGGAGAGACAAACATATTCATCTTTGGGATAAATAACTGAAAATATATATTGAGCTCAAAATGATAGCATAAGTAACTTCACGCAACATGTAAGAAGCTTTTAGTTAAAGTTAGGCAGTACTGGGAGCTCTAATATTTATGATCTTCATCAAGGTGTACAAGTTTAACAACAATCATCTGTGATGATCATCTATGACAATATTTTTAAAGTCTCAAGTTCCTTTTTCTTAATAATTTTGAAGCTGGGTAATGGGAATATGAAGGTTCATTATACTGTTCTGTTTATTTTTTTGTATATGTTTATAAATTTCTGTGGGGGGGGTTGTGCGTATGTGGCTGGCTGGTCTGAACCCATGACCTTGGGGTTATAAGGCTGCACTCTAACCAACTGATCCAACTGGCCAGCCCAATTCTTGTATATGTTTAAATTTTTCCATAATTGAAAAAAAA
>NW_007726767.1:421516-425642 GCF_000696425.1 Galeopterus variegatus
AGTCCTTTGTGTCTGGCTTCTTTCACTTAGCATAATGCTTCTCTTTACTTTTTTTTTTTAAGTAATTTATTTTGAAGTAATTTTATTTCAAATAATTTTATTTTGAAATAATCTTAGACTTACAGAAATGTTACAGAGTTCCCACATAGTATTTACCCGAGTTCCCATATAGTACTTACCCGATTTCCCCTAATGTTAGCATCTTACTTTACTAGAGTACAGTGATTTAAACTAGGACATTTACTATACATAGACATTTACATATACAGTGTACTATTAACTAATTTATAGACTTCATTCATTGTTGTCCCACTAACATCCATTTTCAGGTCTTGAATCCAATCTAGGGCCCCACATTGCATTTAGCTGTCATGTTCCTTAGGACCTGGGACAGTTCCCTGGTCTTTTTCTTCCATAACCTTGGTGCTTTTTTGAAGAGTGCTGACCAGTTTTGCTGTAGACGCCCCTCAGTTTGGGTTTGTCTGGTGTTTTGTCATAACTAAATGGAGGTAATGTATGTTTGGGAACACACCACACAAGTGATGCTTTGCTCTTCTTGTTGCATCCTATCAGGAGGTAGGTTAAGTTGACACGTCTTACTACTGGCGATGTTATCACTGGTCACTTGGCCGAGGTGGGAGCCACCAGGCTTCCCGCTGTAAAGTTCCCATTGCACAACACTGTAAAGATGCATTCATGTTGTCGCATGTCTTAGCAGTTTGTTCTTTTTATTGCTGAACAATATGGAGAAAGCACAACTTGTTTACCTGTTTATGTGTTGATGGACATTTTCTTTGTTTGGGGCCTGGAACTATCCCATAGGCCTTGGTGTTCTCCTATTGAACATAAACCGTGTCACAGACCACCAACATCAGACAGGGCCGCTCTGTGACCATCATAGGTCAGGACAAACACAAGACCGCTTGATAAGCACATCTGGACTCGAACAAAAACAAGAACATTGTCTAAACCACACAGACGACCAAACAGCCCCCATCCTGGTAATGTGAGGGCCGCTGCTTCCTGACCAGTCGCAGCTTTGCCCCCCTCCTTCCACCCTTTAGATAAGATGCATCATTTACAATATCCAAGCAAAGTGTCCTGTTTCCCGACAGCACCCAGTCCGGAACAAAGCCCCTCTCCATGACCCCCTTCCAGCATGACCTAACACAAGTCCAAATACCACTGCAATTGTTTCTAACACTTTTCCTGCAACACCCTGTAGTTCTTCATGGCATGCGCTCTCTCCTTGCAACTTGCTCAATGACAGGTACGTTCCTGGTCTTTGGCTGGAAGGTGCTGACGAGCCAAACAGTATATAAACACATATGTTGAAAATTCTTGCTTCTATTTCCCACTCCACACCCAGTTCTTTTTGCTAATTTCTTGTGAATTCTTCCTTTTTTTGTAATGCAAATGTAAGTACTAAGGTATATTCTTATATCCCCTTCCCTTTCTCTTACAAAANTCTGTGACCATCACAGGTCAGGACAAACACAAGACCGCTTGATAAGCACATCTGGACTCGAACAAAAACAAGAACATTGTCTAAACCACACAGACGACCAAACAGCCCCCATCCTGGTAATGTGAGGGCCGCTGCTTCCTGACCAGTCGCAGCTTTGCCCCCCTCCTTCCACCCTTTAGATAAGATGCATCATTTACAATATCCAAGCAAAGTGTCCTGTTTCCCGACAGCACCCAGTCCGGAACAAAGCCCCTCTCCATGACCCCCTTCCAGCATGACCTAACACAAGTCCAAATACCACTGCAATTGTTTCTAACACTTTTCCTGCAACACCCTGTAGTTCTTCATGGCATGCGCTCTCTCCTTGCAACTTGCTCAATGACAGGTATGTTCCTGGTCTTTGGCTGGAAGGTGCTGACGAGCCAAACAGTATATAAACACATATGTTGAAAATTCTTGCTTCTATTTCCCACTCCACACCCAGTTCTTTTTGCTAATTTCTTGTGAATTCTTCCTTTTTTTGTAATGCAAATGTAAGTACTAAGGTATATTCTTATATCCCCTTCCCTTTCTCTTACAAAATACTATTTGCACCTTACTTTTTTCCCTTAGTATTATATTCTCGAGATCTCTATCAGATTAGAGAGAACTTTCTCACTCTGTATATATATTTTTTTAATTGTGGTAAAATACATATTACACAGTTTATCTCTGATCCTAACCATTTTTTTTTCCTTTTTGTCTTTTTTCGTGTCCGGCAATGGATCGCAACCCTCAGTGTCGCGCCCATACCGGACTGGGACGGCAACGGGATCGCAACCCTCAGTGTCGCGCCTGTACCGGACCAGGACCGGCAACGGGATCGCAAACCTCGGTGCTGCGCCCGCACCTCGCTCAGCCAGTGAGCGGGAACCGGTCTGTATGTGGGATCCGAAGCCTCGGCGGGAGCGCCACCGCGCTCCCAAGCGGCGCACTGTAGCAGTGCGCCACCGGGCCGGCCCCTGATCCTAACCATTTTTAAGGGTACAGTTCAGTGGTGTTAAGCACATTCACATGGTTGTGCAACCAATCTCCAAACTCTTTTTCATCTTGTAAGACTGAAACTCTGTACTCATTATCTTTAAGTATAATTTATATACAGTAAAATCAACCCTTTTTTAGTGTCAAATTCTAAGAGTTTTGACAGATACAATCAGGTAACCACCACCACAATCGAGATATAGGACAGTTCCATTCCCCCCATCCTGTCATGTTCCTTTGTATCCATTCCTTCCCCCGACAACCACTGATATATTTTTGCCCCATAGTTGTGCTTATCCCAGAATGTCATATAAGTAGAAGGCACATTCTTTTTTATAGCAGCCATATTGCATGTGGATGTGCCATTGTTTATTGAACTCGTCCCATACAGATGGACACTGAGGTTGTTTCCAGTCTTCTGCTGTTAACCACAGTGGTCTAACCTAATATCTGTAGGTATGTCATTTTGACTGTGTGCAAGTCTAACTGTGGTAAAAATTCCCAGACTTGGGATTACTGGGTCAAGGGGAAAATGCATTTGTAATTTTAATAGGTTGTCCTCCAGAAGGATTGTATCATTTGAGGAAATGTGTCTTTTTAAAAAAATTTTTTTCCTATATCCACTGACCTTTAATCCTCAGTTTTGGCTATCATTTAGACTACTAGCTGGAAGTCAGCTCTGCCAGTTACCCTTCTGATTGATTCAAACGTTGTCTTTCTCTGTGTGTGTTTTCCTTCTATAAAATTCCTCATGTATAGACAAAGATTCACTAAATGTTCCTTAAGACCCACTAGTTCCTTTGACACAATGTCATCATAATTCTATTTGTTGTCATGGTATACACCTAACCTGCCTAGTTTACGTCTAAATTCGAGATTACATACTCGTAGAAACTGTGCTTTGACCATAAGTTGAGAGCTGGGTGGTTTTTTTTACCTTTATAAAAGCAGCAGTTTTCCAAATGAATTTTAACTTCTAACCCCTTCCCAAGCCTCTAAGGCAGTGGTCCTCAAATTTGAGTAGTCATAAGAATCACCTGGAAATAGATTACGGGCTTTACCTCCAGAGTTTCTGATTCAGTGGGTCTGGGGTGCAGCCTGAGACTATATTCCTAAGATCTCAGGTGAGTTGCTGCTGCTGGTCTGGGGAACACACTTTTTTTTTTTTAAAGATGACCGGTAAGGGGATCTTAACCCTTGACCTGGTGTTGTCAGCACCACGCTCAGTCAGTGAGCAACCAGCCATCCCTATATAGGATCCAAACCCGTGGCCTTGGTGTTACCAGCACCGCACTCTCCCGAGTGAGCCACGGGCTGGCCTGGGAACACACTTTTGAGAACCACTGTTCTAAGGCAGCTCTGCACACCCTAGGAGGGCTTGAGAACCCAAATGGCAAGTAGCTAGTTAGAGGACATATGTCATGAAGATCTGTTACTAAAGATTTTTGTTAAGGGCATTCTTACAAACACACACACACACACACACAGTTTTTCCTGATTATTTCTATCTGTTTTGCAGTTTTTCTCAAGCTCACCTCAAGAATTAGTACTGCAAAGAAAATCTGATGCGGCCTCTCCAGACTGTCCCAAGCAGATTAATTTCCCAGCTGTATTGTCCCCGGAAGCCTCCGGCCTCGT
>NW_007726767.1:425853-469793 GCF_000696425.1 Galeopterus variegatus
TACACACACACACACACACACACACACACACACACACACACACACACATTTTTTCCTGATTATTTCTATCTGTTTTGCAGTTTTTCTCAAGCTCACCTCAAGAATTAGTACTGCAAAGAAAATCTGATGCGGCCTCTGCAGACTGTCCCAAGCAGATTAATTTCCCAGCTGTATTGTCCCCGGAAGCCTCCGGCCTCGTTGCAAACCAAGATTTGCCTGACAATGGCTCGTCCAAGTTCAAGTAAGTCATCCTTAGTCTGCCATCGCCTCTTTTCCAGCAGAATGAACATTCCTTACATGTCGAGGGGAATGTCTGTGTTGAAGCAGGTGCTGGGGAAGACTTTGGAGAAAGTCAGTCTGTCCTCTTCTCTTTTAGGCAGGTACCCTCTAGGCAGGGTCAGAGCTTAGCTCTTAATAATCAGATTCATTTAGGGCATTTTGTTGCTTCTCCGAGAATATTTGCATTTAAGCTTTTCACACATGATTTGTGTTTTAAACCCCTCACCTCTCTGTGGGGGAGGAGAGCTGGTAATTGTCCTGTAGGGCAATATGGGGTTAAATTTTCTACTGGACAGGAGTGATTTGTATCTTTGCCCGACAGAAATCTACAAGGTAACATATCTGGGCCCTTAGTCTGTAGTGAGTATAGAGCCTAACAAAATTTTCTAATTTCATGATCCTTAGGAGGGCCTGTTAGATAGTGCTTCAATGTGGCACTGAAAGTCTGAGCTGAATTTCTTGCCTTGTTTTCAACTTTGGGATAACTTTTCCTAATACTGTGAGTCTGCTCAGGCATATTAACTCCTTCCATTTTGCCCAACCTCAGGAATGGAAAAGAACCAAAAGAACCCACTTCCACTCATCTGCCCAGCCTCTTGGTGTTCACAGCTGGGCAGAGCAGGCTGCTAGAGTCCGTGGTGGGATGCAGAAGTGTTTGTCTGACCTTGGCTAAAAGTGGGCCATCATGTTGGGAACCGCAAAACACACTGGCGTGTTTTCCTTTAGCAGTTGGGAAATGTCTTTTTTTTTTTTTTAAGATTTCATGCTAGATTTACATTATTATATTTTTCATACTGTTTTTCAAGGAACAAACCTATGTGGGCTTTTTATTTGTTTTTAGAAATTGCTTAAAGTGGTACCCTATTAGAAGTCACTCTTACCTAGGAATATATTTGTCAGTAGGATGATGGTTTCCATTTGGGGTAGAAAAGACCTTAAGGTCTAGGGAAAGTTTTAGGAGTGAACTTTGAAGTTCTTAGGGATATTTATAGAGATTGAACCCAGGATTCATACAAACAGTTCCTAGAAAAGTACTTGTACATTTTCTTATTGAGCACCTTGTTCTTCCAGGAGATTAGATCAGATTAGAAAATCTAATCCACCCAGATTGGGTTTCTTTTTCTGAATTCTTCCTGCCTAGTAAGGTTTAGTTTCCATGTGGGCTTCATTTTTCACACCAGCCTGTCTCTGGAGGGGATGCGAGTGTAGGCGGAGCTTTAGCGTGACTGGCAGCGTAGTTGGGTTGGTTATACCCAAACAGAGCAGCGCTTCTGAACCATCTAAATTTCTTTAAAGCCTTATGCTGCAGGAATGTGGTCCTGGAGAGCTCCAGGAAGGTAGCCCAAGAGGGAGCCAACCTCTCTGCTTCTTTGTTCTGAGAGTCCACCATTACTCTTCGTTCATTTGTACCAGTCATCCTCTGTAGGGCAGAGGGCTTTGACGTGGAGGACGGGTCGAGCCTTTGCTGGGATTCCCTATCCTGGGCCAGGCATAGTCTATGACTCCGGGCTCAGGCGGCTGAGGAAGTGCCATCCCTGCCTAGAGGGAGCCATCTCGGCCTTACCAGCTTTGGTACAAAATGAGTCATGTTCACTTTGATAGTCAAGTTAACCGTCTAAGCCCCCATCACACCATCCTTCTTTCTTGCCTTCTTATCACCTGTTCCCCTCATTCAGTCCAAGGGTTAACCTTGGTTGCCATTATGTCGAGGGGGAGGACAGGAAGCCTGCTCAGTCAGCTGAGGAATTCATTTCCACCCTGGCTGAAATCCCCAGTGCTGTAACACAGGTTGGCCACTCCTGGCAGATCTCCGTGTTGCGGCATCCCCTGCTTCTGTGGCTAGGCCTGCCACAGGTGATGCTGGTCCTACACTCGCTTCTCCGGGGGGACAGCAGAGCAAGGAGTCTCTCTTCTCTTGGTAGCTTATGCTCTGCTCTGTGTCCGCAGGGCCACTGCACTTACCTACTCTGGGGAAGTGCCTGGGGAAGAAGGGAGTTGGCCTCAGCCACATGCTGTGCCCTGGCACGTGTCCCTTCGCCAGTCTCTGCCACCCAAGCAAAACAAAGGCAGCTCCCCCATCGTCAGGTCCAAGTCAGGTTCCTGATCCTTGTCCTGGGATAAGGACATTTGTTTCAGGGAAAAACCCCACCTTGTGACCGATGGAAGGTGCTTGGCTGGAGCCTGGGGTGCAGTGAGCCTCGCTCACCACAGCCGCTGCCCCTCGGTCTGAGGTCAGGCGGGGGGATAACCTGGGGGTGCAGGACAGGAGGGCGAGCCAGAGTCTGTGGCCGCGATGCCCCGCTGTCGTTACTCCCTGCATTCCCTTCCCTTCTGCCACCCCATGTCTCTGGCAATGTCTTGCTGAAAAGTTTGACTCTTGAGCTGAAAAGAAGGTCACGTGTCCACATTTGGGGCAGAGCGTTTGCTCACAGGGGAGGAGCCCTTGTCCTCACCCTTGGTCCTGTGCTGAGGGAAGCTGGAATTAGTGAGATCCCCAAAGGGAAGGCGAATTTGGGGAGTTACTTGGGGATTTAGAGTCCAGTGGACCTCAGCTCAGCCTTCACACAAACACACAGCTTGTTCTTACTTTTATGAAGGAAGATGGGTTCCTATCCATTGGCCTTTTAAAAATCTTCTTAACAGCCTACTCTAAGGAAGACACTATTGTACACACCAAACAGTCAAGGAGGTGGGATAGAAGAAGGTAAGTAATTTGTGTAAGACCAAATAGTCGATGGGAGGCAGAGCAGAGACTCAGAGCCAGGTGCCCAAAGCCCCTGCTTCTGTAAGGTTCTGTACAGTCACAGGCCAGATGCATGAAATGTTGTCTTCATGGTACAGAAATGACTTTTATTTGAGTATCATAAAGTATAATTTCATGCAAGGTCAAGTTTCAAAATATAAACAATTGATATGGGGTATAAATATCTAAGTGGTACAATCAATTGATAAAGATTTTATTCTCTGTTTAGATATGGCAGATTTTCGGAATTTTTTTGCAAAAGCCAAGCATATAGTCATCATTTCAGGAGCTGGTGTTAGTGCAGAAAGTGGGGTGCCGACTTTCAGAGGAGCTGGAGGCTATTGGAGAAAATGGCAAGCTCAGGTTAGTAATGTTTCTGTAATATTGAAAAGTTTTTCTGAAAGAAGCCAAACTCCAAGAGTTTGACTTTGAACATATACTGATGCCTGAAACCCGGAAGGAAAGTTTCAAAGTTAACTATCACCCTATTGTCCTGTTGATTTTGGCATCAACCCAAAGTCCTTATGGTTAAGGTTTAAAATTTAATCATAGCAGCCACTTTTCCTTGCATTCTGGATCAGTATAGATTGCATTTATTCAAATAAGAAATAGAATAAAATGTACACATGTACCTTGTGTGTACAGTTGGGTGAGTTTTGACAGGTGTACACATCTGCATAACACCAGCACCTCTGCAATCAAGATGTGGGACATTTTAGACATGGCTAAAAGTTCCCTTGTGCCCTTTCCTGTCAGCTTCCAACCCCAGACAGCCACCACTCTGCTCTTCCACCATAGATGAGAGGAACCATAGCTGAAAATATGTTTTTTGTATACTTTGTTAATACGATATATATACTTTTAAAATATGTGTAGTTGTGTATGTGTAGTTGAGTATGTATATGTGTAGTTATACGTATGTGTGTATATAGTTATAGTTATAAAAACTGAGTGTCTCAACTACAGCTATTATACCTCAGTTGGGCATTTTACATTTCATGTTTTTCTTGGGTATATCTCAAAATGAGACTGACTTTATATATTTTGGGGTTCCATGTAAGAGTAGATTCAACCCAAAATACCTTCCCGCATATTACGTCATGTTCTTAACTCACTAGAGGGGTAAATGGGGCAAGTTGTGTTATCCCTGCCTTATCATTGGGGAAGTTAGGCCTGGTTTCTCCAAGGTCCCAGGTTAGTTTCAGGATGGCGACATATAGCCCCTGCCAGTATGTGCTGCACTTCCTGCATCTACAGCAGACGGGCTCCAGCCTGCACCCCTATTGCTGCGGGCCTCTGTCTCAGAAAGGAAGGGCCTGACGGTCGCCACAGGGATCAGCGCCCCGGCTGCCTGTTTCCTTCCCTCACGCCTGCCTCCTCCATCCCTCCCCCAGGACCTGGCCACTCCTCAGGCCTTTGCCCGCAACCCATCCCGGGTGTGGGAGTTCTACCACTACCGGCGGGAGGTCATGCGGAGCAAGGAGCCCAACCGCGGGCACCTTGCCATTGCCGAATGTGAGGCCCGGCTGGGTACACAGGGCCGACAGGTCGTGGTCATCACCCAGAACATTGACGAGCTGCACCGCAGGGCTGGCACCAAGAACCTTCTGGAAATCCATGGTGAGACTTCCAAACACATGTCCTGCCATTTCATCATGACCCCTGGCCCCTTCCCTTCTTCCCTCCCTGCTGGCCACCTGTTCCATCCCCCAGGAAGCTGTGGCATTTCACTCAGGGACACATCAGTGCCCTGTGGCACTTGATGGGTGGACCAACCTGCCCACTAGCATTTTCCTCTTGTTATTTCCTACATCCTGCTGCTCAGAGCGTGGTCTGAAAACCAGCAGCATTGGCAGCCCCTGGGAGCTTGTTAGAAATGCAGAATCTCAGCTGTTACCTGGACCCACTGAGTCAGAGCCTGCGTTTTCCCAGGAGCCCCAGGTGTCAGGTTACACAGTTTGCTGGAGCAGCACTGGTCTGCACGGCCGGCCGCATGAGCCCCTCCTCAGGGGCTTCCGTGGAGGGTTGTTGTGCTATGTGACAACTGCCCAGGTTGGCCGGAGGGAAGCCATAGGCCTGGGCTATTGGACAAGTGGGTCTGTGGCAGCATCAGGCATGGGAAAGCCTGCAGCAAGCCGACCAAGTCTGTGACGTCATGGGGTTTGTCTGGGGTCCCTCTGCCTTCGCTACTCTGTCCTGGATGACACCCTCCCTTTCTCTTCTGTCCTCTCACTCTGCTCCCCATGTTGCTGTCACCAAAAATCTTATCCATTCATCCACACAAGAGCATAATGGGCATACAAGGATTTCTCCCCAAAGGCATCTGCATTTAATGAGTACAAAGCTTCAAACCCAAGGAATGCATTTCTGAATGTGGAGCTTCCAGAGGCAGTGCATGGGTGGGGATGTTGTGGGTTTTTTGCGTGTGTACAGTGAAGCTGCCTGTTTTTGCCTAGGCTTAAGGTCACCTTGATAAGAAAAGTTGGATGCTGTTCACTTAGATCCCTTCTCGTTTATGTCCAAGGAACAGCCAGCCACTTATTAACTGCTTGTCATTTTGGCACCTACTTCTGCTGGGTCTGGGATGTGACTCTCCCCGTTTCTCTGCAGTTTCAGAATGTGGGCCATGTGTAAAATAGAGATGATCCTCATTAGTATCATGGTAAAAAAAAAATAAAAAGGAGATGATCTCTATTTTACTGAGTTGTTTTAAGGATTAAATAAGATCATATGTGCATACTAGTAAGGATTATTTTGGTTGCAAATGATGAGAACTCTTTTAACTTAGGTAAAAACAGAAGAAACCCCTTCATTTCATTAAACTAAAGATGCCATCAATTTTAAGATGCACTGTGTTTTTAAGTGACACTTAGAAAGAACATAATCTGCCTAAACCATGATATACTATTTTATTATCCCTTAGAATTGTTATTTTATACTGTAGGACAGGCCTGATAAAGCCTATTCAGACATAGATCTTCAGAAATTATTTCATTCCTGTGCATACATAAAGTATGAGTGAAATAAACTGGTGGGGATATGTCTCACTGTCTGGCAGGGATTGATGAGATAGCGTTTCCTAAGAGAATGCTGCTCTTTTATCTCTGGGGTTCTCATCCAGGGTCCTCGTCCAAGCTGCAACACACGTTCTGCAAGTCCGATATTGATCTTACCTCTCTTGGTCTTACCCAAAGGTCTGAGTAGAAGGGTTGTAGACAACAACCAGGACTCATTTTCCTTCCTCAAATGGCCCTGAAGTGGTTTGTCAGCTGAAATATCCAGGGGTTGTGTTTGTCTGTTCAGGCCACCAAGAGTAACAAACAAGTCGGCACACTTTTCAGTAACCACGGTTGTCCTTCCACAAGTCTGTGCAAGCATGACAACTGTGTCACGTTGTCACCTGGCTGGTAATGATTGTGGGACACATCTGAATTTCAGAGATGTTAATGTGGTAAAAGATGTCGATAGTAGAACTGACAAAATCGGTGTGTTGGCTCACAAAACTGCAGAGCCCTGGGGTGGCACTGGTGTCACCAGCATCTCCCTTTCTTTCCTTCCTGGCCCCTCTCCTTCTCCCAGCTTTGTTTACTCTTTGAGTTAAGCTCACTTTTCCCTCTGCACTTGACCTGCTGCCATGTGCCAGGAGGGGTAGCCCCTGGTGGCTCCAGGCTCACTCTAGTTTAGTGGTCTCCTCAGAAGATAATCCTCCAGGGGGCCTCGCTTGGCTCACGTCCCCACCCTTATGACCAGACACAACCGCTGGAGGGACGGGTGCTTTGATTGGACCAGTTGGGGACATGTGGCTGAGCTTGCATTTGGGATGTGATTGACAGCTCCATCAGCTCAGCCTGGGATAGAGGAAAGATGGTTCCCCAAGAAGGAAGAGTGGACAAATGAAAGTGTGTGTGTCACCTATGGTGATTAGAGAGGGCAGCACAGCCCTGGGCGCACGGTAACTATTTCAGAAATTGTGGCCATTGAGATTGCTTTAGCTCAATAGATAGTTGCTAGTTTTAACTGTTATTTTTTCATTTATTAGTTGATTACTTACTTATTGAGCTGTTTTTGTATAAAAGATTCAAGCTTTATTAAATCAAAGTTTTGTAAACATATCCCAAGGCCATTGATCCTTATCAATCTTATACGTAGTAAGTCATGCCCTTAGCTTTGGTCAAGTTTAATCTACCTGTTGACCACTTTAGTCCCAGCTGAACATCACTCCAAGGTCATCTGAGAGCATGGTAGCCCTGTAGTTAGTTATTTCCCCTCCAGACGATCAAGTCCTTGAGGGCGTGTGCTCCTGGCTCATTCAGAAGTACTTCATGCCTTTACGTTTCCCATAATACCTAGGGAAGGCCTATTTGCATAAATGAATGTATGAACACCAAATTATTTTGTACCCATTTAGACATGGAGATGATTGCTCTGGATTATACTAAATTCTGGACTCCCTTCATCTGTTTTTCAGGTAGCTTATTCAAAACTCGATGTACCTCTTGTGGAGTTGTGGCTGAGAATTACAAGAGTCCAATTTGTCCAGCTTTATCAGGAAAAGGGTAATTATACTGCACTACAGAATAAGTATATGTTGTTTTCTCCTCTAAGTTGAACAGAAATGTGAGGAAATTGAACATTAATCAAAGATTCCCATGGATATTTATGAGAAGGAAAATTAGACACAGTACAGCCACATGACAAAAGAAATATTTTGCTAACAATTTACAGTGTTAAGTGAAAACCATAAGATACCAAACTATGTGCAATATGATCCCAATTTTGTATTTAAATACTCCCCCCCCATGTTTATATATCTATATATAGTTTAAAAGACCAGAAAAAAAATATGTTTCCAGTGATTATCAGGACTGGGAGGTTATGGGTAACTTTTATTTTTTCTTTATGTCTTTCTGAATTTTCCAACATTTCTTTGATGAACATGTGCTATTATTTTAATAGAAAAAAGTAAGAGTAGACTCAGAATACTGAGAAAAGTTCTACTGGGCCATTTTAAAATAGTATAAATTATATAAGCCATATAATGGGTCTTAGTTCATGGGAAAATTTGTATGATCTTTCAATTCTAGTTTTCCATGAACTTTTTGAAGTGCCCTTGTATATTAATATAATGTCATTGCAGAAGATCTGAATGATGATGAAGTATAAAGGCAAATTACAAAGATCCCTCTTAGCACACCTGGCCACGCCAGCCCCTTCCCACACAGAAATCCCGTCTCTTGTGGTACAACCACTGGTAATTAATTGCTTGGGGTCCTTCATTCTAGTACCTTTCCAAGTTAGCATGTATTCATTAGGAGTTTTATACCACATACTACCAGACAAATATACAAATTTACTGGATTATGTTAGTCCTTGTTTTTGATTATACCAATGACATCCTTTCTTTTCTGATATTATTTACTTCAGTGCTCCAGAACCTGAAACACAAGATGCCAGAATCCCAGTCGAGAAACTTCCTCGGTGAGTAAAAAACTTTGATTTTATTTGGTGTTCTAGATTACAAAAAAGGAAAATTAGGAATCAAAATCTAAATGATTATTTGGTGAGATGCCTCTTAAATGCACAAATGTTAAAACCAGCCTTGACCTATGAGGCCAAAGGCTAAAGGACAAAGGATGAACAAAGCAGGGTAAAGAGATTGTTTCTTTCTAATCTCTTTTTGCTTCATGTTATTGGTGGGATAATCTGAGGTCTGGAAAGTTTCTGAAGCTGTTATGTGACAGATGGTTATCCAGTGTCGATGGAGACTGGCATCATGTAACTAGTCCACAAATGTCATAAGTATTATTAATCCAGGGTTAGGGTCTAGGTGAAATTACAGGACCAAACAGAATTTTTGTAGATTAAAAAAAAAACTAGAGAGATTTTCATATCAATTTTTCAAAACCATTCATTAAAACAACACTTCCAAAAGCGTTTCATGGAACACTAATTCCATGCAATGTCGATAGGCATTACTTGAAAAAAAAGATGTTATGTGCTCAAATAAATATGGAAACATTAGGTTAAACAAAATTAAAATATGTTTGCTTGCTGCAAGACTTCTCAGGGCATTTAATCTGCTTAAGTACATTGTTACTTTCTAAAAAGTGGTAATAATATGTTAATACTTCACTGGCTATTTAACCACAGAACTCTTTTTATTTTTTTAATAAGGATTTTTGTTTCTGAATTCTAAAGTTTTAATCTGAAAGAGTAGGGCATCACGGGGGATTCCTATGATATAAGAGATTAATAGGAGAAAAATGGTGCTTGGGGAGATGATTTTAGAAGGTTACATAAGATAATGTACAGCTGGGAGAAAGTGAAAGATGAGAGATTTTTGGTAATGGACACTGGAAAAGGTGGCCACAGACAGGGCCAGAAAGAGGTGAATCCGAGAGAAAATGGAAGGGGGTCATTGATGAAATTAGAGGACGGTTGGGGTGTTAGAGAGCGTTGCGCTTAGCTGAAACAGTATGTCATTACATCAACCTTGTGTACATGGCCAAGATGAAAACTTAATAGGACAGTTCAGCTTAGTATATCCTATCCAGTACAACTTTATATGGGCCAGGAGAGAGAGAGAGGGCATAGAGCATGAGAGGGATCAGAGGTGACCCATGTGGATGGCCTGGGTTTGGGGCAGCCCCTCCCTCCCTCTGACCCACCTGGGCAGACCTTGTGACAGGTCTGGGCTCAGGGCTGGGTTAAGGACCACATTCCTTCAGGTGTGAAGAGGCAGGATGCGGGGGCTTGCTGCGACCTCACGTTGTGTGGTTTGGAGAAAACCTGGATCCTGCCATTCTGGAGGAGGTTGACAGAGAGCTCACCCTCTGTGACTTATGTCTAGTGGTATGTCACACCCTTCCTTATCCTTGGGATTTTTTTAAAACATGGGAGACTGGGATGGATTTTGTTGTTGTTTTCTGACTTCCTTCTTTCCTTCCTCCCACCCTCCCTCCCTCCCTCCCTTCTTTCCTTCCTTCTCTTGAGAAATATGTATTGAGAGGTCTTGTGGTATTCTACGGAAAAACTAAGAAACAGTGAATAAGAACCCATCCTAAAATATGAAGCTATGCAAGACCACATCTTGGGCATCTCAAAGCCTGCCCCCTCTCCCAAAATGAAAAGAACATGTTATTGGTTCAGATTTTTTAAATAACTTAAAAATGATTTTTTAAAATAACATGCTCATTATTAAATTTAATTAAGAAGATACAAAAAAGCATAAAGTTATAAAGAAGAAACTAGAAATCATTCATAATCCCACTATCCAGAAATAGTCACTGTTGACATTTTGGTATGTTTTCTCCTAGACCAGGGGGAGCAAACTGCAGCCTGTGGGCCACATCTGCCTGCACCCTGTTTTTGTAAATAAAGTTTTATTGGAACACAGCCATGCCCATTCTTCTGCACCCTGTCTGTGGCTGCTTTCACACTACTTGTGACAGTATCGCCTGCAAAACGTGAAAAATTTACTGTATGGCCCTTTTCAGAAAAAGTTTGCCCACCTCTGGTCTAGACTTTTTCTTATTCAGATGTACACATATTGATTAAAATTCAAAAATGAGTTCATGATTTATGTTCCTTTTTGAAACTACTTCATTCAATTATAGAATATGCAATTCACTTAGCATATTCTATGTCAGTATCTCCAAATCTACATCATCTTTCAGTTGACTGCATGGAGTTCTATTATATGGCTATAAAATGATACATTTGGCTAATCCTCTTTGCTACACACTTGGCTGTTTCATATTTTTATATTTTAAATAGCGCTCTGGTGAATATCCTCAGATGTAAACTTTAGCATTTGAAGGAAACACCCCGCCCAAGCGCAAAACAAGACACAGCAGGAGACAGGGACGCAACCCAAGTGTAACTTCAGCCCGTTTTCCCGATTGCTCGTAAAAGTTATCTGAGTCCCGTAGAATGTCGGGGTTGAGGGACCCAAAGGGAGGCCACCTGTTTTGATTGTCTAAATTACAGCTGGGCCGTTCTTGGGTGGAAAACCTAACAAGTTTGTTTGGCTTAATATCCGGAGTCAGACCCAAAGTGTGAAGATTCGTCGGGAGACATTTTAGAAGGGGGTCCCGGGAGAGACGAGGCACCCCCATGAGAATGGGGGAGGAAGTGCCGGACGAAGGGGCGTCCCCGCTTCGGTTGGGGTGCTGAGAGGTCTCAGACCACCGGAGGCCATCGTCACCAGTTTCTGGCGGTTGAGGGACCCTGCAGGGTCGTCGAGCTTTGGGGCGGCCGGCGGTGGGACTCGCGAATGCCTGTTGGCAGAAACGCGAACCCCATGGCCAGCGAGAGGGGGTGGGAACGGGAGCCTCCGCTCGCCTCGGCCGAGTCCCGGAGACAGAGGGACGGGAAACCCGACGGAAACTCACCGACTGGGAGGCCATGGTGGATGCGCTGGCGGCCATCGATCGGGAAAAAGGGCCGGGCTGAGCATCGTCACAGGTGGAGGCTTGGGGCCCTCGGTGGAGAGACGGACGGGGTCCCACGGTGATGGGGAAGCCCAGTTCCAGTCACGGCCCCGAGTCGCCGAGAGACAGCCAGCGGCCAGCACGTCCTGGCGGCCTCAGCCGCGTGCAGAGCGCGGGAGCGCCTTATAGAGCCTAATCGCTGGAGCGGGCTCACGGTCATTGGACGAGGGGACCAAGCGACACTGTAAGCTGAGCTGGGACTTTCCTACAGGTGGGGAAAATCACGCGCACCTGCGGGAAGGTGACGTGGCGGTGGGGGGGGCGGGGGTCTTTTGTGGTTCTCGGCAAATGGGAAACTTCCCGCAGCCATTTCGGGCGTCCTTCCTGGCCACCTGCCGCCGTCTTAGACTGACGTTGGTCATAACCTAATCGGCTAACGAGCCTGCTCTTCAGGTTATTTCCTTAGGGCACGTTTCCTAGAAGTGGAATTAATTGCAGAAGGTATATGCATGTTTCAAAATATCCTTAACACGTCTTTAAAAGCGAGGTCCTTTGCTGTGGGTGTGTATTCGCTCAGCCGGGGTTTAGTGATTATGTCCCCGCGTCCAGGATGACATCGGTATTCGTGGTGGATTAAGAGAGAAAAGCTGGTTTACAAAACACGTCTGGTCTTTCCATTCCTGTAAAGGATGTGTTTATAAATATCTATTTATAAGAAAAAGTCTGAAAAGATACACATCAAAACGTTAACAGCGGTTATCTTCGGGTAGTGGGATGATGGATGACACGTGTGGTTTTTATTTGTATTTTTTAACTTAAAGGACACGGATCATTTGTTGGTTCGGTCTTTTTTTGCTGCTCCCTCTGTCTGTGTCACTCACCTTTTCATGTCACACGTTCTTCCCAAATCCCAGTGACTGGCCAGAGGTCGCCTCCTAACTTGCCACTCGTCCCTTGGGCACTCTCCATTTTGTCCCACTTGCTTGAGCTTTCCTCACATCCGCAGCCACAGACCTGCCTGGGTTTGTCACGGTTTTCTGAAAAAGTGTTTCTTCCTCCCAAGGTGTGATCATTTGTCCATTTCCATGTGTTTGCTTTACAGGTGGGAACTTCCTCTGTGGTCTACCCGGCCGCCATGTTTGCCCCCCAGGTGGCTGCCAGGGGGGTGCCGGTGGCCGAATTTAACATGGAGACCACCCCAGCCACGAACAGATTCAGGTACAGGGATGACCAAGGTGGGAGATGGGAGGTATAGGACAGGTTTGGTCATGGTCATCTAAACAGATTTTACCTGTTGTAGTAATATCTAAAAATAGACTCAGAGTTTGTGTTTCCTTGTTTGGTCTGTAACTGCTTTTATGGAAGAACGAGGTGCAATTTACTGTGGACTAAGAGGGCTGTGTCTTTTTACCCGGGGCTTGCCGTAGGGCTTTGGTTTTGTCACATTTTGGAGGCCCTTTTTTGATACTTTATTTTTTAAAATTTATTTATTTATTTATTTTGGTGCTGGCCCATACAGAATCCAAACCCTTGACCTTGGTGTCATAAGGCCATGCTCTAACCAACTGAGCTAACTGGCCAGGCCTCCTGTTTTGATCCTTAGACTTTGCTTTTCATGTGTATTTTTTCTTTTGGTGGCTGGTCAGTACAGGGATCCAAACCCTTGACCTTGGTGTTATCAGCACCACTCTCTAACCAACTGAGCTAACCCCTTCATGTGTATTTTTAGACTAGATTTAGTAATGGCCTTTAGTTGTAGGTTACAGAGTGCTCAGGGAGCCTGGGCAATGCCCGTATAGTACTGTATCACCCACTGTTCTCATTGGGAGGCCATCTGGGAAAATCCCTCTTTGTCTAATTGCCAAGAATACTTGTATTCGTGGCCATATTATGACACCGATCCTGATTCCCAAGTTTGTGTGCAAAAAGTGTAGATCACCACAGTGCGCGTTTTTAGTCTCATTCCAGGTTCCATTTTATGTCTTCCCCCTTATTTTGCTTTTTTCTCACCCTGTTATTTGCCTTCACTTTTAATTCTTCTCACTCTGCTTAATTCCTTTCTAGAGTAAAGTAGAATATAAATAAGTAATAAAAAATATAAATAAAACTTCACTGAAACTCTTGCCATTACTTTAATCAGTGGTTTTCCACCATGGCTGATGCATATGTAAAAAATACTGATGCCTGGGTGCCACCTCATTCGTTCTGATGGAACTGATCTGAGGTGTGGCTTGGGCATCATGATTTTTATAAGTTTTGTAGGTGACTCCAGTGTGCAGCCAGGATGAGAACCACTGCCCTGAGTCATCACTAGGATAAAAAAATGTCATACACATTTAAATAGCATCCTCTTCAGGTGAGTTAACCAGCTTTGGTCCTAGTCTTTTCCATGTGTCTCTTTAATCAGCTACAACGTGTGTTCTTGGTTCACAGTTATTTGTGTGTGTGAGTGGTAGAAAGGAAGGCATGCTTTTAAAAAACTTGTCGCCTATGCAAAACTTATACTCTGAAAACCACAGAATACTGTTGAAAGAAATAAAGACCTAAATAAATGGAAATATATCTCATATTCATGGGGTGGGCAACTAAATATTACTAAGATGGCAATACTCCCCAAATTAATGTAAAGGTTCAACCCTGTCCCTGTCAAAGTCACAGCTGGCTTTTTGCCAAAATTGACAAGGGTGATTCTAAAATTCATATGAAAATGCAAGGTGTTCTCACTCACATGTGGAAGCTAAAAACAAGTTGATCACATGGAAGCAGAGAGTAGAACAGTGGCTGCTAGAGGCTGGGAAGGGTAGGCCATATGTTTATGTATTGTCCATGGCTGTTTTTACACTACACCAGCAGAACTGAATAGTTGCAACAGAGACTGTCCAGTCTGCAAAGCTTGCTACGTGGCCCTTTACCAAAAAAGTTTGCCAACCCCTGCTCTAGGTTAATGAGAAAAAAGAAAATTGGAATAATATTCCTTGCTACTTTTAACCTGATTTTCTTTTACCTATTTAGGTGTTTAGAATGCTGTCTATATTATAAACTTGGATCTCACAAGACTCCTTAGGCCTTGCCCTAGTTGTTCAGATTTCTTGCCCTGGATCTAATTTAGAGACAAAGTCATAGAATTCGCCTTCCATGGAAATGTATTAATATTTTCAAGGTGTCGATTAGTTCCAGTTTTGGTTTTGTCATTTTCCCCTTCCCAGATGGTTGTCTTGGATGATTTCTGATAAACCTTTGCTATTACAGTAAACCCTAGGTATTTTCAGATTTAAACCTCAGTGTTTTGACTGTTACTCAACCCCAAGGGTCCTTGGCATGTAGGGATTTGTACATCTGCTGGGGCAGAAATGGGATTCGTGTTCACCATGAACTGGTGTGCAGGGCCCTCAAAGGGCCCTGAAGTGACCATGTGATGCTCTGTTGGTTTTTTAATTTCTCTGAACTTTGAAAATTAGTTTAAGTCCACTATGAACCAGATGCTGCTCTAGGTGCTTAGGATATGCTTTGTCAGTAAACAAAACAAAAATATGCCACAGGAGATTACATTCTAGTAGTGGAGGCAGACAGTAAGCAGTAAAGATAATGTGCAAATTCTGTAGCACAAGACAAGGTGGAAAGGTTATGGGGAAAAGCACAGGTGGAATTGGGGTGGGGGCAGCCTGCAGGATTTGATTGGGTCATTAGGGCAAGCCTCTTTGAGAAGAGATTTGAGAAAAATCTTGAAGGGGTGAAGACGTTAGCTAAAGAGATTATCCGGGATAAGAGTTTTCCCCGACACTGGGACCACCTGGAGCAAAGGCAGGAAGGGGGCCACACACCTGGGAGGTTTGAAGAATAGCAGGGAGGTCAACTTGGCTGGAGTGGAATGAGAGAGGGGTTCCAGGAGAGGCAGTTAGTCAGGTAATGAAGTAACACGTTTTTGTGGGGAAAAGGTGCCCTAAGAAGCTAACTGCTGGAGGAGTTTAGAGGTCTAAGGAGTTCTTAGCTAAAAAATAGTTTGATAGATTGCTTTTGTTACATATTTATTTATCAAGATTATGAAGAGGTCACTTCTTTTAAGTTACAGGTGTCCACACTTGATAGGAAAATTGAATGTCCCACCTGACTGTGCCATCAAGGGAGGGGGTAGAGCCTTCTTAGTCCACCCAGTTGGGCCCCAGTTGGTCTGTGAATCAAAAAAGCCATTTAAGGGCTGGCCCGTGGCTCATTTGGAAGAGTGGGTGCTGATAACACCAAGGCCACAGGTTCGGATCCCTATATAGGGATGGCCGGTTAGCTCACTTGGGAGAGCATGGTGCTGACAACATTAAGTCAAGGGATAAGATCCCCTTACTGGTCATCTTTTAAAAGAAAAAAAAAGCCATATAATGCGAGACTAATAAAAAAGGGACATACAGGGCCGGCCCGGTGGCGCACTGGAGAGTGCGCCGCTTGGGAGCGTGGCGGCGCTCCCGCCGAGGGTTTGGATCCCATGTGGAGACCGGTTCCTGCTCACTGGCTGAGCGCGGTGCGGGCACAACACCGAGGGTTGCGTTCCCATTGCCGGTCCCCGGTACGGGCGCGACACCGAGGGTTGCGATCCCGTTACAGGTCAGTAAAAAAAGACAAAAAAAAAAGGGACATACATGCCTTAAAAATTTTATTTTAATTTAAAGCATGAATGTACATTCTTTGCTTTTTTTTGCTATAGAGCTAAAGGCCTTTTGTTTGATTAGGGATCTGCTTATTGAAGCCCACCTTTTTCAGAGCTTATCTATGATCGTCCTGGGGTTCCCCAGACTTCCCCGAAGATGAGAATTACCCCCAGCCCTTACTTTATACAAAACAGACAACCAAGAAGATTAGATCCTAAGGCCCTACCTAGACTTCCTGAATCAGAATTTCCAGGAGGAGATGTCTAACTGTCTGTACCTTTAACAAATGGCCCTGGTGATTCTTATCAGGAAATCTTGGCAAACACTAGATTACAACTTCGGATTTTTGATATTTGTATGTGTTTGTTTTTTTTAAGGGGAGTAAGAACTTACACAAAGAAACTTGTGAAGCAATCTTCCTTCCTAGTCTTTTACACCTACACCTAATTTAACAGAATTACATTGTGACTCACTGTGTCTTTCCAAAGCATTCAACTAGCTTACCTAGAAATAACTCTGTTTTACCAGCTATATTTTTGCAGTTTATTACATAATTTTTAATTAAGTTAGATGATTGCATTAGCCAATAACAGTGGCATAAACAGATTTGGAACTGACACAGCATCTTGGTTATCCTACAGCTGGGGGGGTCGGGCAAAGTACACAGGTGTGCTAAAAAAGGGGTCTTCAAACATTGTTCATGTACCCTTTTCACATTCTAAAGTTGACATTTACAGTTTTTATCAATAGTTGAAAAATATGTGATTCCAAGTATCTTACAAATACTGACATTTAAAAATAAAACTGTTGTAACATGGTTTTAAATGTATCCATTCAAATCTGAATGCCATAACTATCTGGGGCGCACCATCATCCATTTACAAAGTGAGTATACAAGCGCTTCTTTAACAGCTGGAACCTTCAGAATTTTTCTTTTTCTCTTTGAACTTGTATTTCCATCCTACCTCTACTAATGGAATGTTTATATATATTTTTTTATTTCTTTATTTCTTTGTGCTCATATATTTTTATGCTTAAATCTTTTATTGGCTACCCTTCTTCAACAAAATACCATAGGAATCATTTACTTTTTTTCAATATCCTTAACATTTTTAGTAATGTTCTACCAAAAAGTTCTTCTAGATTGAATCATCACTGCAGTAATTTGTAGTACAGTTGTTGAAACAGTAAATAAGTTACAATTGATAACTCCAAAAAAGTAAAATTGCATCGGAAATGCATCTCTTAATAGATGAATGGGACATAAACTTTTTGAATTAGTGCACGTATCCATGGCTACGTGTCACATATTGTTAGAAGGAGACAGAGTTCATGTTGTTCTAGCCCAATCCACCCATAATCACAAGTAAACCAGTAGTCTGTCAAAATCAGGTTTATTGACTCAGTGCAAAGAGGGAGGCGGCACCCCAGTGGAACTGTGGGGTGTGCCCCCAAGCGAAGGAAAAAGTAGAGTTATTATAGGATTTTGGGGCAGGTGGGAGTTTAAGTGGAATTCAAGTGAAGCAGTTTCTGATAGATTCAAAGCATCTAGCAGGGCTGTGTGTAAAGGGGCCAACATTGAGTCTGGCTGGCAAAGTGGAGCATTTCCTTAGAAACTACAGTTAAGATAGATGTGTAGAGTGTTATGTCCAGAACCCCTTACCTGAAGCTGTTGCGTTGCGCCTGGGTTGGAAATCCAGCTGCTTCTTGGAGTCAAAGCGACTTAGATCTTTGAGGCATGAGGGCATAGAAATATTCTATCGGCTCCTTTACGGCTATAATTTCAAACTGCAAAGTTTCTGATAGTTTCTGATTTTAGAGAACAAAATTCCTCAGTGAGTGAAAAAGCAGTAGTTACTCAAAAAAGGGAATTGTTATGGCACTTTGCAGCTTATCCTGGGGAAAAAAATATCATTTCCTATTAACTTTCAGCTGGCTTTGTCTGGGTCTTTTATTCTAGTCTGAGGAGTTGCTGGGCAGATATTTACTGGCCAAGCTAAATTTTACTTTTTCCATGTCAATTGTAATTCTTAGTTTTTGCTTTTTACAGAACGAGAAGCCTAGGCCCCATAAACTCCAGGCAGGAAAGGAATTTTGTTAGGGTGCCACTCAGATTTTGGACCGCCTGCCAAGTTACATGCCAAAATACATAGGGTAACTTTGTATCATATTTAGCAACCTGTTCATTGATAATTCTGTCAGACCCTCTTGCAACTTTATTGAAAGCAGGACTAGAACAGCCCTGCTTGCAGAAGGATGCTGTTTGTTTTTTCAGATCTATGCTAGTACTAAAACGTTCCTTTATGTGGCACCCCGTATATTCTCACACTCGTTTGGGGTGAGCAAGGAGACAGCTTGTTTTTTGTAAAGTGGAAGAAGAGTGAATGTGGAAAGGGGCACTTGAACTTCTGTGGAAGTTGAGGATGTGGGAATTCTCTAAAAGCCTGCCTGTGATTCTTGGATAACCACCATGCTGGCGAGGAGCTTTCTAGCAGCCAGTGTTCAGCATACTGCAGGTGGCAGAAGGATTGGAGATGCTAGTTGGTCAGGGATGTCCATTAAATGGCACTCTGTTGAGAGAACAGGGTCTTTGCGGGCTAAGGCATTCACGATTTGTATTGTGTCAAGAATAAATAATGTGAATGATGAATTACGTTCAGGAAGTGCCTTTGCCATTTTGAATTATGCTCAACTGATTTTCTTATTAATAATGCACTAGAAAATCCTGTTTTTGTTTCTTATTCATACTTATTTATTTGCCTATCCTAAGTGGTTTTCCTTGAAGGAAACAAAAATCATTGATTTCTCTTTTCTCCCTCCTTTTTCCTTTTTCTTTTTCTGCTTTCTAATTACAAGTCAGACTAGTCATGAAGTCCAATGGATGGTTTGAGAGGCTTGTCTGGGTGGTGCATGAGGTTTTTTTTCTTGTCCTCAGTATATGTGAATGCTGTTTTAATGTTTTATGTATATATAAACATACACACACACACATATATATTTTTAAACTTACAGTCACAAAATATACTTTACAATCATGTCTCCCCCATCCCTTAAAATAAAATTTCTATTTATAGCACATAAATTCTAGACAATTGCTTCTCTAAATTCCCTTAGACATAGAGGCCAACCCAAAGTGAAGTGTTATGTCTTGAGTTGTCAGAAACTAGATGAAAGAAGTGAGCACAAAAAATCAAAATACCATATTTGTGAAAATTCGGATTTTACTCTGGATATAGACAAGAAATGTGTGACTTGCTGAAGTAGTAGTACGTTCACTTCGCTAAGCTGTAGGTCATAATCCTGCTGTTTGGTCCTTCTGTTTCAGGTTTCACTTCCAGGGACCTTGTGGCACAACTCTTCCTGAGGCCCTTGCCCGTCATGAAACTGAAACTTCTTAAGTGTCTTGGAGAAGGAAGAAATTATGGTATATTTAAGAACTAGATGACAAACGGTTGCCCAGAGGAAAAATGGTCTTGTGGATGGTGAGCTGTATTGGAAGATCTAAAAATATTTTCTGATTACCTGGCTGGAATCAAACCTGTTGATAAGTGATGGGGCTTGGAAGTAGCCACAGCAAGTGTTACTGGAAGTCAGAGGACTGCACAGTTAATGCATGTTGTTTGGTTGAACTGAAACATACGATACTTTGGTATGGCTGGTTGGTAATTGGGAGGGCAAAATTTTTGTAACTGTATTATGTAAAAAAAAAAAGTACTTATCTTGATTATATTTTTGCTATTCGGGCAAAGATAAAAATTGAGGGGTAAAACCCTGCTATTTCATTCTGATTTTTGCACAAGTTTTGGTGGAAAATAAAATTCCTCTCTATAGTAGGTAATTATTGTATAAAGATGTTACACCAAGATATCTTTGTTGGGGTTTTTTTCTTTTCCATGTTTACCTTGTTTTGGTCGTGTTACCTTAAAGAATGTGGGATAACTTACAAGAACTCACGCAAGGAAGGACAAATCACAAGCAGGTAGAAAATCAGGATGACAAAAAAAAAACAAAATAAAACACAATATATGGACCCCAAGGATAAACACAACTGCCTAACATTTAGCTCTGGCCAAGCTCTGGCCTCTTAACAGCCAGGGTGGAAGACAGAGGTGATTGTTGGCTATTTCCCAAAATCATAAGGCAGAAGCATACAATCCCTGCTAGGTCTGCCAGCCTTTCCCAGACACTGAATTCTGCACGGAGTTTTTTCCCATGGGATTTTTAAAAATGTCATTCTTACTATGTTGATAAAATAGTGAGAGTACAGCTCCTTCCTCAAGCCCCATCACCTAATGAGGCATCCAGCGCCCTTGGAATGCCTGCTATCTGGCAAGCATCAGAGGCCAGACTGGGGGGAGTGGCTATTAGTCAGCAGCGTATGAAGGTCACACATGACATGGCCCTTTGGATCAGGTGAGCTCCCTGAGTGATTATGCACCTGGGCCACATCACCTCAGTCCTTTGCAAAACTGCATTTAATGTTACACCCTTGGCTTTTGCAGAAATAGGCAACAAGACACAGTCGTATAAAACTTTGTACTGCATTTTCAAGTCATAACTTAATAAATCCCCAAGGTCCTTTGCATAAGGAAAAGGGATGTTCATAATGTATGGCGTTATGAGACTAAGCGAGTCTATGGGGAGTCTGGGGAGCCAGCGAGGCACCCTGAGAGCTCAATTCACACTTTACATGGGTGGGTCAAGGGATGTACACTGAGGAGACTGGTAATACCCATTATAAAGTTTTGTAATGCTTATAATACAATTTTTGTACATAAAATACCATCACGCACTTCTAATAGATTTGTCGCTGGGCTGCTCCAAATTAATTTTATACATGTTCCCAGTGATAAAAATGATGAAAATCAGCACACTGTCTCAGGGAGTCTGATTATAGTTTTGATTTGTAATTTCTGTCTGATCAAGGCCCAGAGGCTTCAGGACTGTTCTTTGCAACAAGTCTCATGCTGGACCTTTGGTACCAACAGCTTATCTTGTTTTTGTGTTTTGTCATGTTTGTTCAATATTTGGTTTTATTGTTTTTAAATTGGGAATTGCTTCTAAATCAGAAGAGATAAAAGGGGAATTGAAAATACCAAACATGTGAGACAGAATTATTCAATTTAGCATGGATTAAACATCTGTATGATAGATTAGAAATAAAATGATTGGAACAACCTTCACATAAACTGCCATACAGTACAGAAGGTGCACTAATAGAAATTTGTGCAAGGTTCAGAGAAGAGTGCAAATAGAGATGGGTAGAGTGGGGATGGGGTGGATGTTAAGGTGCTTGAAGTTAGCCTGGGTGGGAGTTTTGAAATATAAATACGGGTTCTGCATGGGGGAGTGCATATCAGTAGAAGGAACAGCACATACAAGTGCATGGTAGAAGGAAACAGCTCAATTCGTTCAGGGAATGATGAATCATTTAGTACCGTATACTGGGTAGGAGGAGATAACCACGGAGATCACAAGGGGTCCAGTGCTCCAAGAGACAAAATATGCTTGGGAGGAAAAAATTAAAACTAGGGTGCATTCAATAAGTAACGGTGAATCATTCATTCTTTCAACAGTTACTTATTCAGCATCTGCGACGCGGCCGCTGTTCTTGGTCCTGGGGTCGCAGGCGGGAACCAGACTCACGGAGCTCATGTTCTGATGGGGGAATCAGACAATGAACCAGCTATTGCGGAGTGGCGTCAGTGGGTCACTGTAGAGTGGCTGAGGGGCAGGTGGCCGGGCACACGTCCGGTGCTGAGGGTTCATTTACGCCGGGGTCTGTGGGCCCTGTCTCTCTTCGGTGACAGCAGGACTGAAAGGCACCGGCGTCATTCCGCTACAGCGTTTCTCCCCCTGAAACTCCACCTCCTCGGGGTGTGCGGAGTGAAGGGAGCCGCACCTACAACCGCCGACGAACTGGATCGACCAAGCGGACCCCGGCGCTCAAAAGGCGGCGACGCGGCGACTGGGGCCTGCGGTTGCCGGGCTTCTGGGCACAGCACGGGATGACTCGCGCCAGCCCTGTCTCGGCACCGCAGACGAGGGGGGCAGCACGATTCATCATCTTAACCTTGAAACAAACCCCATCCCGCCGCCCTCGCAGACGGGGAGCATCTGTGGGGTCTTTCAAACTCCGCCGCGCCTCCGCCCACAGCCCTGGCGAACGCGATGCAGTAAGCCACGCCCCGCTGCCCGTAGGCCACGCCCCTTTCGCCCTGCGCATGCGCCTCCACCCGTACTGGGGCTTCCGAACCGTCAGGGGGCGATGAAAGCTTACGTCGGCTGCTCTTTCACGTCGCAATCCGCTCGCGACTGGCTCCGGGTCAGAGGTCAGGTGGTTCAAAGCGGCGTAGGCCATGGTGCAGCTCCGGCCGCGCGCGTCCCGCACCCCGGCATCGGCCGAGGCGATGGTGGACGAGGGCCAGCCGGCCTCGGAGGAAGAGGCGGAGCACGGCCTGTTGCTCGGGCAGCCCAGCAGCGGCGCGGCCGCTTAGCCGCTGGAGGAAGACGAGGAAGGGGACGATGAGTTTGACGACGAGGCCCCGGAGGAGCTGACTTTCGCCAGAGCCCAGGCGGAGGCGAGAGAAGAGGAGCGGCGAGTGCGAGAGACCGCGCGCAGGTTCGGACCTCGCGGCCAGCGGGGAGAACTGCCTCTTCCCGTCCCGCTTGTCCTTCCCCGCGCTGACTTGTCACCCTTTCTCCCAGGGATAAAACGCTCCTGAAGGAGAAGAGGAAGCGGCGCGAGGAGCTGTTCATCGAACAAAAGGTTAGAGGATAGCGTGGCGTCTCGTTTTTGATACAACCCGGCTTGGAGTAGGTTTCCCACGTTCGGTGCTGTTTGGACTGGTAACATATTGGAGTGGGGGGAAAGTCACTGTTCCGGCAACGGTGGAAGGAAAGATGTTCCACCCCTTACTGTCCACCGATTGAAAGTGAAAGGGGGAAAGAGTTGTGAACCTGAAATCGTAGAAGTTAGAGTCCCACCTCTGACATTCACCTGGCCATGACACCTGTCATTTAGCCTCGCGGAGGCAGTTTATGTGAAAACAGGTTGCCCTGAGAACTAAACGAGGTGAATTGTAAACTAACTGCTGTCCAGACATAAGGTATGATTGCTTTTTTGTCTGATGTCTGGCATACTTGCCACAGAAAACTGATTACGAGTGAATATGACTTAACTGCTTTCAGTCTGCAACAGTGACCTAGTTATCCCGAGAATGTGGAATAGGTTCTGAGTTTTGTGGACCCAGTCTTCCCATAGCTTAGAGAAAGTGGGGGCAGTATTCAGCCCAATTCATTTGCCTACGTATAAGGCTGTCCTTAAAATCAGTAACTTAAGAAGAAATTCCGGACATGTCTTTTGTACGTGACTTTTAATTTGTTTTTAAATGTTTTTATTCAAAAAGAAAAGAAAACTCCTTCCAGATACTATTCTAGAGAAGTTAACTACAGCCTCACAAACTAAGTAAGTAAAGGATCTTCTTACATTACTTGTTTATACACACCCGTCTTTAAATTACATACTGGTACAAACATTTATTTGAATCCAGATAACTGAAGTAATTACATAACCTAAATCAGAAAGCTTACACAGTGGGATTTGAATTTGGTGGGAAAGATGGGAGGGAAATATTCCACTTCTTTTTAGTCTTTTGCCATTTCTTTTTGTTTATTTCCATATTATCTTCTGAATTCCTGATCTCAGTATGTTCATTAAATAAATTTTGAGTGCCTGTTATTGTACTATGGGCAAGGTAGATGGTGGGAAATAAATTTATCATTTAGTGGGGTAGTAGACACTTATCCACAGGCTCCTAAAACTGGACTGTCTCATATTTGCCTTATGTGCCACCAACCTGTCCTCCCTCCTTGTGCCCCATATTTCATTTAGCAGCTTTGGTTTTTTTTATGGTTTAAAGCCAAAAGTTATAGTTATCCCATGCACTCAGTCAAACCCTACTAAATTTAGCTTTCTTGATACTTGTATTTTTTTCTATCTCCTTGATTCTCCTGAATGCTTTGAGTTCAGAAGCTTAGCCCATCTTTTACCTATTTTTTTCTATCTCCTTGATTCTCCTGAATGCTTTGAGTTCAGAAGCTTAGCCCATCTTTTACCTATTTTTTTCTATCTCCTTGATTCTCCTGAATGCTTTGAGTTCAGAAGCTTAGCCCATCTTTTACCTATTTTTTTCTATCTCCTTGATTCTCCTGAATGCTTTGAGTTCAGAAGCTTAGCCCATCTTTTACCTATTTTTTTCTATCTCCTTGATTCTCCTGAATGCTTTGAGTTCAGAAGCTTAGCCCATCTTTTACCTAGGCCAACAGTTCTCAAATTTTCAGTAAAGGAACTTTTCCAAAGAGTTAATCATATCCTGAATACATTAAACATACAAACAAAAATCTATTTGGTGGCAAATTCTCTTACATTCTTCAAAACCAAGCTCAAGTATCACCTTCTTCCTTCTCATCCCATCCCCCACCTCGCATCACTTCCTCTTTCATATAGTCTTTCTACTGTGCAAGTGCTTCTATATCACATTCTGAATCCTCACGTTTTCTCAGTCTACATTTGTCTCTCCATTAAGACCACATACTTCTTGAGGCTGGTCCTTGTCTCCATCCCTGTCTCCTGTGCCTGAAATGCTGAATTTAAGTCTTGGTGATTTCTCCAAATAAAGCAAGGCCTTTACTTCGTATTTTCAATTCATATTTTGAATACTGTCTTATATAACTTGTTCTTAAGTCTTTCACTCTGTTAACAATAGCAGTCTGCTGCTTTGGAAGCCTGCTGATGTGCTTTTAGGTTTAAATTGAGAAGATGCTCCCATCCTAGTAATACTAGATCATAGATTGGAATGACTTTTGCTTTCCAAAACTGGTGAAATATCCTGAGTAAAAATTGTGCACGGTGGTAATAAAAGGAGGTAATCTTATTTGTAAAACCAGGTGAAATAGTGTTAACACATTTCAAGTGATCTTTACTATCTACCATTCCAGTCAGTGGTTTTTTGTTTTTTCCTTAGCATAAAGGAATTGCCAAGAAAGTTGAAAGAAGGTATGGATTTTTCTAAGTCACTTCTCACGTAAGTGTCAAATGCATTTGCAGATATTTCCAAATATTGGCCCTTAGAAAGAGAGCGTGTTCTCTTTACTTCTTACAAATAAAAATTGCATCCAAATTGTTGTGTAGTGGCTATTTAAATTGACCTCCAGGAAACATTCCTGATTTATTTACATAAATGCTAATTAGAAAATGTAACTCCATTTTTTTTAGTTAATTTTCAAAAGAAAAATGAAGAGTCTGAAAAAGGAAGCCATTCCAAGAAAGTTAAAGAAAAAGTGCAAAAAGTACAGTCTGTCAGGTAACTAGTCTTTTTTTTCACGTGGAATGTAAAGGTGACCTTTTTGAGGGAGTTAAAGTATTGGCTTATATGGGGAAATATTTTAATTAGTAGTAACTTCAGATTGGATCCTCTGGAAAAATCAGTTTTGATGTTTATAAAAAATAAAACATTTGCTCTACTAAAATGTGAATGTTAGTCTATTTCTTGTAAAATAGCCTTGTAACTTAGTTTTATTCATTATCTTATTTATGCATATACAAAATTAGAATTTCAATTATCACTATTTATGAAAGTGACAAAAATAGTTTATTTTGCCCTTTTGTATTGATCACCAGCCAGAACAAAAGCTACTTGGCTCTAAGGCTGAAAGACCAAGATCTGAGAGATTCAAGGCAACAAGCAGCCAAAGCCTTCATACATAATTCTTTATATGGTCCAGGAACCAACAGAACTACTGGTAATTTTCTTATGGACTACTTTTCTCACTTATTCTGCAAATAAAACAAAGAAATAGTAAATAACCCTCTTTTCTAGTAAATAAGTTCCTGTCTCTTGCCAACAAGAGGTTACCAGTGAAAAAGGCCGCAGCCCAGTTTTTGAATAATTCTTGGGGTAAGATTCAGTTTTATTTTATTGGCTCTATCTAGTTGAAAATGTTCTTTTGAAGAAGATAGTACATAATTATATTTTCTGTTTATATAATTATAATTTTTCCCTGATAGTGGCTTCTATATTAATATTTTTAAGTTGTTTCTGAAAAATAGTTCAATGTAGTATATAAACACATCTAATGTACAATCTAATAGACAGTTTTAGTATTTTCATTCATATAAACTAGAAAATCTTGAAAAAACCTTTTGAATTACATGTTTCTTGGGAATTTTATATCGCTAATATTCTTACTGCACAGACCTTTCTATTCTAGGAACCCAAAATAAACAAAATGCCAAGAGGTTTAAAAGACGGTGGATGGTCAGAAAGATGAAAACTTCTAAAATGTAAATTGAAGCTAAATGAAGAATCTGTACTTTGTATGTATAGAATTTAAAGTTACTTTATTTACAGGATCATTTTCTCTGAAAAAGCTAATAAATCATTTTCAAGGGTCATTATAAAAATCATAAATCTATTTGTCTGAGGAAATACTCGCTCACATTTCATTGCTCTGGAGTACAAATCGTGCCTTGTAGTCTTTGAGGGTCCTGGAAGAAAAAGCAGTTTAAAAGGAATGTTTTCCTTTCTTTTTATTCACTTAGTTGAATACAAGCTGAATACAAGCAATACTTACACTGGTCACAGCACCTCTTCTACCCCCCTGTCCCCACCCCATGGGTGTGTGGCAGGAATGACAGGGAGAATAAGAAGAAATGGACATCTAGGAAAAGTTTTTTTTACCTACCTGCTGCTCTCAGATGTTTTAGTCTCTCAGATATTTTGGTGCTATTGGTGAGATTTTGTTATATTCTTCATGGAGTACAAGAGAAGTCATGGAAAGAGTGCAAGTGTAGATAAATATGTTCTCTTTAGAGAAGACTGAGTGAAGCCTCGGTGCACAAAATATAGTCAACTAGAACCTTTGCCAACCCAAAGAATCAGGTTAATCTGTTGAACAGCTTTTTAAGCCCTACTTTTAACCAGTTTTGGGGGTTTGCTTGACTGGCAAGTTTCATATGCCATATTATGATTATGAAAATAAGGAAGTTAAATTTCCTGTTGTCTTTCTGTGTTACCCACAATATCAAGTGAGACCCTAATCCAGGGAGGCCAGTAAACTGAAAGCTATTAATCATAAGAAGTATACAGGTACCTAACATATAAATTCAATTGACACTCTAGTATCTGTAGAAGTAAATTTTTAATGGCTGGTTAATTATATCACTACATTTTTATTGCAATATAGTACTCATTTAAGCACTTAAAAATGGAAGGTGTACAAAGATTAAATTAAGACACGGTAAACTGACTAAATATTTGGTTTTTATATAAATAAAAGTCATAACCACACTGTTGACATGTAATACTGTTATAATACAACAGTTAAACTTGTGAGTCTACAACAGAAATCATCTGTAATTAAACAGGAAACAAAGTTGAAAACGACCATGTTAAAACAAAACTACTGGGACTAACAGGTCGGGATTGTAAGTAGCAACAAACATATTCACTCAGCTCCTGAGTATTTCAAGTTTTACAGTACACATTAAAAATGATTTCTTCCATCGACACTATTAAATTCAAACTGTCAGATGTTTATGCATTTTGTAAGTTACACTGATTGGATGCTTATATGGGAGCGGGGGTCGGAATATCTCCCAATTTGAATTTTACATCACCCACATGCTAACACAAACACAACTTGTTCCATTTCCTTCCCCTCTCCACCCCCTACAAAGAAGGCAGGATTTTTTGGTTTCTTTTAGGTAATTGTTTTAAAGGATTTGTGATGACCAATTTGAATGCCTGAAATCCAGTAATATTTAACTCTTAGACAACTAAGAGGTTAAAGATGGAAAATAATTTCTCCTAACACTAAGTTAGAAAATCATTTGCATCATGCTGTAAACTAGGAAGCAATGTAAAGCGACAAAAACCTGTCCCCAGTACATAATTAAAAAATCTAAATTTCAAATCAGCAGAGCTGGTCTACTTCCATGTTGACTATATGCCACAATATAAGTGTGAGCTCTTGAAATGCATAGCTAATGTAGGTAGTCTTCCACTGTGGCAAATGCACAGGATCCAATTCCTGATCGAGCCATCAGTCCTAGACATTGTGTGGCCTGTCCCATTGCTAGGGCAAGTGGAGGTTGCTTTGGCAGATTGTGGGTTTCTGAGGAAAAATGATTAAAAGATGGAAACAGCAATTAGCAAGATAGATTTAAAAACATCTCAATCAGGAAAACATTGTTTCTTAGAAAATTACCAATGCCTATACTGCTTTTAATTACCTAACTAGCAAAAGTAGTTTCTTTTCTTTTTCTTTTTTTTTTTAAAAAAGATGACCAGCAAGGGGATCTTAACCCTTGACTTGGTGTTGTCAGCCATCCCTATATAGGGATCTGAACCCGTGGCCTTGGTGTTATCAGCACCGCACTCTCCCAAGTGAGCCACGGGCCGGCCCACAAAAGTGGTTTCTAAGCATGACTGTTGTCTTGGACATACTACTCTGACAAGGTAGTATAGGCATTGGGATATTCAACAGCAATAAAAATTCTTGCAGAATCAGACTTTTAAAATATCAGATATTTCAAAAACTTTTACTTCCATATTAACTATGATGAGAAGAGATGTAACTTCTTATCTGATAGTAGGAGTGGGAAGTAGGAATACTTAGTATTTCTCTTCTACCTGACCTGACTTGACAGAAAAAGGTACAGATTTTCATTACTAGTTTCCATTGATGGATTCTCCCACCTCTGTGGATAGAACCCACATGAAGTTGCCTGGCGGTCTGCAAGGTACACTGGTGAATGTTCTTTGAGTTGGTTGGGAGCAAGTAGTGGTGGTGCCAGTGAGAGAACATAGAGCAAAGCCACGTAATAATTTTGGAGGGGTTAATTTACAATTGATAGTTCAGACATTTATGAAATTGCCAATAAGTTTTCAGGGTCTCAATACCACAGTTCCTTCGTCAGACAGTTGCAGTACAAATGCAGTAAATACCAAAATTTGTTCCTTGCCAGAGATAGAAAAATGAACTAATGGCAAAAGTGGCCAACTCAGAAGCTGGTCATTTCTCTTTGTCTGGAGACAATGTCCAAATATTAAGTTTATGTAGATTCCCAATTAATCAAATTACAAATCAGTCCTTCATAGGGAAAGGTGACAACAAAGGGCAAAAACAGTGACCCGTGGCTGGTAAGGCTCCATACGGTTTAACTCCACTCTGGGTTTAGAGGTTGCAGTGTGGTGGATGAAAAGAGAAAATTTCCAGAAGTAATGAAGCAAAAAATCGAAAAGAAGCAAGTTCAGGACTTAGAGGTATAAGAGAAAACAAAACAGGACTAAGAACACAAGGACAGAGGTATGCGAGGGAAGGCACACAGACCAATGAGAAGTGTGGTGAAAACTGGTGCACAGGCTGAGATTACCAAAGTGTGACTTACAAACAGAGAAGGAAATATCTTTTCATTAATGTTTCTTGAAGGCTCACAGGGAAGCAACCTTGCTAAAGGCAATCATCTAGAGGTACATTATTACAATCTTATTTTGGCCATAGGAAGAATCTAGTTATAAGCATTTAAAAATATTTTTGGCATATGAAACTTATAAAAAGTATTTACAATTAATATAACGTTAGGCACTACATGTAAGTGAACTTATATAATGTAGCACAGTATTTATAAACATGCACGCATCCATCCACAGCAATTTAATAATAATAATTTTACAGGAATTATATATACATTTAATATGTTTAAGCACTATTTATAGCTGAACCTACATAATACAGCACCATATGTAAGAGTATATATATACGTTAGATAACGGTCCTAAACATTTATTTCTTAGGTTCTTCAAGGGAATTAAATTGTTAAACGTTAAATGGTCATAAGAAAACTAGTCATATTAGAGAAATTCTTTCCAAGTCTTAGTGTCACCCAGCAATTAGGTCTTCATGATTACCTAGTGTAGTTATTTCAAAAAGACAATTACAGTAAGCCATATAGTAGAATTTCCCTATTGTTTGCTAAGTTCTCTTTTATTTTTACCAACAGAGCTAAATGAATTTTGTGTAACCAAAGAAAATACAAGACATTAAAGAAAATTCACATTTATCAAATTTTATTAAATTCTAAATGTGAGAAAACCATAGCACAAAGTACATTACTCCTATTTCCAAAATGAGTCCTTAAGAAATAATTATTGAATTTTATAAGGGCAAAGATACAGATTAAAGTTCAAATATGAATATCTTTCATTACTTCTTTATATTGCTGTCATACAAGTCCTGGCCCTTATTCCAAGTGTCCATGTCTAAATTACCCTTTAATCTACTTTTTGTAGCACTGCCCTCATTTTCCTAAAATAGTTTGAAACATGACTAAAAGCCTCCAAATCTAACAGGGCCAAATAGCACTGCACAGACTTCTAAACTGGACTGGAGTCTCACTTTACCAGGGGAATTAGAATACAAAGTCAAGAAAAATCACTCATCTAAATTACCTTTGAAGACAACTGCCCAGGAATTAAAACATGGTTTTATGTAAACAGTCAACCCTAGAGTGTACACAGAAATGCACAAGATGTGCAGTTACAGAATTCAAATGAAAAGTTTTGTTCAGTACATAAACACTAATCACTCTCCAGTGAGTTGCTCACAGAACAGAAACCAGCCTGGGGAGCAAATCTGAGCTTATCACTTCGTGCTCACTCTTGGCTAAGCCTCGCCATTTCAACTGCTTTGCTCTTCCTCACCCCCCTTTTTATTGGGTGAAGGCATGTAGTTAAATTTGGTCAACTTAACTGCAAGTAGAATTTGACTCCAAGGGTTGGCCCTGACAAGGTAATCACTCACAAAAGGTAGTCACACATACACCTTGTGCCTGTACCGTAAGCATGGCGACAGCTCAGGCTGCCCTACCCACGGGAAACACTGCAAGCAAACAGGTGGGGGATGTGGCAGCAGGGGCACCAGCTAGGAACCCTGACCTATTGGGTCACATTCAAACTTTTCAGATACTTAAGTTCTTTCACTCCCTCATTTCCATTCTCATTATGCCTGCTCCATCAAAACCTCCATTTCCTGACCTCTTCATTTTCTTCAAGTTTACCCTGCTCCCTTCTAGCCTCACTCTCTTGTGGACCAATGATTAGAACTACAGATTCATTACCTTTCCCACATTCCTACAGCAGCCAAATTAGAAATCCAGTTCTGATGAGTACATTAAACAAAAAGTGTCCAACTACACAGAATGGTTCTGTACCATCATAAATTTATACTTCTGTTTCTCAGCTGGGCTCTCAATGTCACTAGTTAACCCTCTGACTCATCCTCTGTTCAATTACATTTTAGTGCCTTCACCGGTTCTAATCCAAATTCTCACCACTTTCTGCAACTTTTACGACTCTTGGCCCCTGTTGATTACTCACTTAGAAGAACAAGAAGCCATTCAGGCTTAATTCCTCAATTGCCCATCTTCCCACCCATGCCCACATCCTCCTTCTCTCCAGTGTTTGACGAAGAGAGATGGTGTAGCCAACATGAGAACTTAGGAAAATACCACCCCCTAATTCTGAGCCTAGAAATGAGAGGCACTACAGAGGGCTACGAGCGGTGTCTTTGATGGGGTAATATTTTCAATTTAAACACAAGGACCACCAAAGTATCTCATTCTAAATGAGGAGACATTCATGGCTATCAAAAACGCTTACAAATATGTACACAAAACTTCTATTTTCCGAACATACCAAGATGCACCCCAATCTATTTTTATTCCATTTGAAGCCATATAATCTGGAACTGAGATAAAGGAGGAAGGTTTCTATATTTTAACCTAATTTTACACCTTAAAAATGTTGAAAACATTTCCCTTATAATTTTACCAAAGTATAAATGCCAGCACAAATACCCTCTCAAGCCTTCAGGGAATCTAACTGAAGCTGTGCTTTTTGCTTTTACTTACCTAATATTGCACTGTTAAGAGCTGAGCACACGGGTTCTCTCTGAATTGGGTCAAGCTGATTTCCAACTGGGCTGTTCCAAGGATCTGAATATGCTAGTAAACTGAATGCATCCTATTGAAAACATAACAATAACTATTTAGGTTTTTTTTTTTTAAGCAGTTTATAACACACCCATTTAGTTTTCAATTCAGATAGTTCAACTACTGCGCTCACAGTGCTCCAGTTTGAGAGACAGGCTTTAAGGCACTAGACTACTGTAACCTCTAAACCCACTGACCCCTATGACTGGGATGCTCTATATCTTATTACGCAGCAAATCCTAATTTATTTTTCTCGTGAGCAGCCATTCTCATTCATCTCCTCCAATCCCTACAATACAAAACATAAACATTGCCTGCATTTTTTTTTTTAATGGATATGGGAACTGGACACATCTCACTGGATGTCATCTTCTCAAACTCAGTAATGAAAAAATAAAACTATACTGGCTCTACTCTTGTACTTCAATATTTCCAACCACCCTCAACTACCTCTCTTTACAAACCTTAAAATAGCCGATGCATAGTCTTCTTTTCAAAAACAACTACTTTTTGTCTTTTTTCTATGAGAGGCACATATTGTAGTGGTTTCCACCATTGGCGTCAAGTCCAAGCTCCACCACTAACTAGCTGTGTGGCCTTTGGCAAGTAACAATCTAAGTGCCAGTTTTATTATTCGTGCAATGGGGATTTATAATAGGTCCTATTTCACAGGCATATGAGGACTAAATTAGCAATGTCAGTTCATTCTAATCTTTTAATAAATGTCTTATTATGCCAAAAGCCAATATATCCGAATCCACAGTAATGTTACACAGATATTTAAATATAAATAATATAAAATATACATGTAGATACAGGATACCTTCCCAATTCAGAAGGCAGACATGGAGAGGTGCTGCAGGAACTGTAAGTCTGAACCCACCAACATAACACTTTCAAAATGCTGACTACTGAAATTCCTCAAGAGCACCATCTCCTAGGTTCAGCTGCTCAAGCAGTCAGATTCTACTACTCAGTTCTCTGGCATTCCTCTCATCGTCTTACTAGTGTTCTGAAAGCAGAAATGGAGAGGAAGGCTTTGTGGTCAACTGTACTCCTGCCCTTTCTCATCCAAACAGGCCTCCATATTGTGAATATGGAGAAGGACCCATGAAGGCAAGCTGTGACGTCACTCTGAGGCTACAGTACAGGGAATACACATGCCTTTAAGCAAACACATCTGGCTGGCTCCTCCACTGTCTCATACTGCTGAGTATTTTCATTCAGGTTAGTCTTCTGCCCCAATTATAATAAAAGTTTTTTGAAGACAAAAATTTACTATACTATTTTGAATTCCCTGCAGCTACTCACAGATACTGGGTACAAGAGAAGACATTTCATATGCCTGCTGATAGTAAGACCTGCTTTTTCTAGTACTATAGATGTTTTGGTTCTATTTCCTGCTCTGCACCAGAATTCAAAATTGTTGTGGGAAGAATATCTCCTATATTCTGTAAAACTAACTTTAATCAATCACATCATTTCTAAACACTGAGCTTTGTTCAAGATTTATATTTGTTTTGGTGGCTGGCCAGTACAGGGATCTGAACCCTTGACCTTGGTGTTACCAGTACCGTGCTTTCCCAAGGGAGCTAACTGGCCAGCCCCTTTGCTCAAAATTTAATTCACCCCACAACCATCTAATGAGGTACCATCCCCATCATACAAATTTAAAGAGATATACTGAAGAATTTGTCCAAGGAATAACTGGTACATAAAAACATTGTATACAAAACGATCCTCATGAGTCTACATCCTAACATACCACCAAAAAGGTGAAAAGTTGCTGTCCTAAACCTCATATTAAGACTATCCCTTCTAGTATTTAAAACAAAAACTCATAGAAAAAGATAACAATAACAATGGTAGTAACTTATTATGCCCTAAAATCATGTAAGGCAATGTTTAAAGATGTGTCACTTCATTCAATCCTTACAATAACCTTCTGATGCTGATACTATTATGCCAGTCTTATAGAGAAGCAAATCGAGGCAGTGAGAGATCAAGATTACACAGCTAGAAATGAACTTTTATTATGATGCAGTTTCTTTTAATAACCAATCTAAATATGAAGAGGAAAAATGTCTGAAATTTTGCTCTTGTATTTTATTTTCAGTACAATTCAACAAATGTTTATTGAACAAGCTGCCAGACACAGGATATAGACAGAGATGACCAGGATCTAGTCACTGCTTCAAGGAACTCACAGTCTTGTGGGGAGATGTAAATAAATAACATACAGTATATTACTTGTGACTTAATAGAAACAGGTTCAAAGTAAACTGAGACTGAGAGAAAGAAGAAAAAGCATGGTTGGAACCATGGGTAAGGGGTTCCTAAAATGCCCTGTAATCCACACTAAAAAGCTTGCAATATTCCCAATAAGGCAATGGGGTTTTAAATGAAGGAGGTTGATATGGATTAGACTTGAGTTTAGAAGGATCACAGAACAACGCTATGAAACAGGGCTTGGAAGTGGAGTGATGCTGCAAGCAAGAAAACTACTACAACCTAGGTTTACATCATCAAGCTCTCAGGAGTAAATATCCAGAACTTTTTTTTTTTTTTTAAACAAAGGAAAATGAATGAAATCAGCAAAGAAACATTGTTTTGTTTTGTTTTTTCCTTTTTGTCTTTTTTCATGACCAGCAACGGATCACAACCCTCAGTGTAGCGCCCGGACCGGACCGGGACCGGCAATGGGATCGCAACCCTCGGTGTTGCGCCCGCATCTCGCTCAGCCAGTGAGCGGCCGGTCTGTATGTGGGATCCGAACCCTCGGCGGGAGCGCCCCCGCACTCCCAAGCGGCGCACTGTAGCAGTGCGCCACCGGGCCAGCCAGAAACATTGTTTTAAATCCTGCTGTAAAACTTAATTGGTGATGACCAAAGAAATGCAAATAAGCAATTTTAAGATAGAAACATGTTAAACCCACAAAGTTGAATTAAGGTGGCAGTGTCACTGTTACATTCTTTTATTGCTGCTGGTAGTTTGGTAGAAGACTTCTGGAGAGAAATATAGCAATATGTAGCAAGAGCCACAATAACGTTCATATCCTTTGACTCAACAATTCTATTTCTAGGACTTTATCTCAGTAGAATTTTAAGGAAAAAATATGAACATACATGTATAAAGTGTCACTAAAGCATCTGTCTTAAAAACAAAGAGAAAAACCCAACAACACAGCAGTACTTAAAGTGGTATTGCAACACAACAGAACATTATGTAGCTGTTTAAAAATTACTGTAGGGCCGGCCCGGTGGCACACTGCTACAGTGCGCCGCTTGGGAGTGTGGCGGCGCTCCCGCCGAGGGTTTGGATCCCACATACAGACCGGTTCCCGCTCACTGGCTGAGCGAGGTGCGGGCACGACACCAAGGGTTGCGATCCCGTTGCCGGACACGAAAAAAGACAAAAAGGAAAAAAAATAAATAAATAAAAATTACTGTAAATAATGCATAGAAACTGGGAGGAAATAAATTTTTGTGACAATAGATGAAAGGAAAATACAAAATAGTGTCACCACTATTACTAACTAGGTAAAAACATATGCACATGGGAGTTAAGGCACAAAACTGAAAATACCTGTGAAATACTGTGGCATTATGAGTTATTTTCTATTTTAAAGAAAAAAACATTACCTCAGTGGAAATAACTTGGGGGAACCTGGAGCGGTTCCTAAATGAGGTTCATCTAACTGCTCTACTGCCTCAGTTACTTATGAAAAGCTCCCTGCAGGTGGCCGCTGGCTCACATGCGTGCTGCCAGAGCCCTGAACAAAGTTAGGCAGTTCTCTTGGGAGGAAGCCACTGGCAGACCGAGGCGGGTAAGGAACAAAAACGAAGACAACAGAAGAGGAAAGGAAGACTGAAAAGAACTAGGGACAAAAGGTGAAATGCGACAGTGGGCCATCTACTCTGCAAGCGCTCTGCCCTCTCACCACAAGTGGGCGCTCGCGCTCTGCATCTGCCCGCAGCGCCAGGACTGAGGGAGCAGAGCGCACGGCACCTTCCGGGAAGGCAAAGCGTGTAAGTCTCACCTTCAACTTTAACCAACTCTCTATGTATGTGTATGACTCAAAAGCTGATATAAATCCAAATACATTAAAGATTAAAAATAAAACCTACAATCACATGTGACGTGAAGCAAAGAATAAAAAGAGGAGGAATAATTTCTAAACTTCAATTTCAGCAAAAAATGTTTTCTCTTCATGTTGCCCTCAAATCCTCCAGTCTTGTTCTCTGGCTGCTTACAAGGTGGGTCAGTTACTCATCTCATCTCTGTTCAGATCAAGATGAATCACATCTTCACATAATTCAGTGTATAATCAAGGAATATCTTTGAGAATTGGCCATGTCATGCCATTTTCTAAGCTTCATGCAAATTAGCATCAAAGACAATAATAAGCTGATGAAGAGTAATTTTGAATTTTCAAAGGTACTACCATAAACCATCCACACATTTCTTCATCCAGCCCGATTAGCATAAAGTTTTAACAAGAAAACCAAGTCAGATGACCTAGTGTAAAACAGTCTAAGAATTCTTAAAAATATCCCCTAAAACAGCAGTTCTCAAAAGTATGGTCCAGGACTCCAGGGTCCAAGACCCTGGTAGAGTGTTTATTAGGTCAAAACTATTTACATAATACTATGTTCCTTGCCTTTTTCACTTTCATTCTCCCTCAACTATATACAGTGGCATTTTCCAGAGGCTACGTGATGTGTGATATCACAACAGAGTGGGTGCAGACATTGGTGTGAGGATCCAGCTCATTTTCCATCAAACCAATCAATCATTAAAGAGATTTGTAAAAAATTTAAAGCAAAGCCACTTTTCTCTCTCGTTTTTTTTTTGTTGTTGTTGTTTGGGAGAGAATTATTTTTCATAAAAACTTGTAATTTAATGGATTTATTGTTATCTAAAAATGAATAGTTTTAATTTCTAATATGGTAAATATCAATAGATGCAACCCATATGAACACAAACTCTTTCAAAATCCTTAATGTTTAAAGGATTCAGATACCAAAAAGGTTGCAAACCACTGCCCTAAAACAACCTCAGTACCTAGCAAAGAACTGTTTCCCAAATGGATAATTTTAGATACCTAAAATAAAGAGCCGAAGTGTTAAGTTTCTTCTTAGTGCTACTGATATCAGAAAAAGTTCTACAAAGTTGATGATGAAACCCCCAATTTGAAAAAATCAGTTATACATTTCAAATGAATTCAACTTCAGTTTAATAAACATATACTGATTACCTACATGCTACACATCAGAGATATACACACTAGAGAAATATCTAAAAGGAGGGGAGTTAAGTAAAGATATATAGTCTGACCTCAAAGAAAACTTAATCTTCTAAGGCAAAGGCGGACAGGCATTTTCCTTTCCTGATATATGAATGTCTGATTTGACTTTTTAAATGAAAAATTGTTTGAATCACATAATCTACCAATTCTCTTTTATTAAGCATAAAAACCATAATTTAGCCTCTTTTTTTTAAAGCTCAGGGTCACCATTAAAAGCAGTAGGTACTGTGCTGTATAGCAGAAGAAATGCTACGTATGGTGAGTACACCTCTTCCCACCTCAGCTACTGAAAATACAAGACTGCGTGCCTTTAACTAGAGGTGTACTACAGGTCCTCCTTGTCCTATCCTCGACTAGGCATATAATACTATGTCTGCACAGGTGCTGTACTGGAGCTATAGTCCAGGTAGATGTTTATTTTTACTGATTTTATGCCAAGTGTACTGTATTAGGTGCTACGAGGCACTGCTGATTGGTATATTAACTCACTTCAAGTCAGGAAGAGATGGCAGGACTCTCTTGCCCTTTCCTACCACTCACGCATCAGCCTCAAGGCTACTACATGCTCCTCCCTCTTTGTCTCTTTGTTTTTTGGCCTTCTTCCAAAACATTCAGGAGAAAACGTTTGTAACAAATCAACTTTTATTTTTTTTATTTTTTTGTCCTTTTTGAGACCGGCCGCACTGCGCTCAGCCAGTGAGCGCACTGGCCATCTCTATATAGGATCCGAACCTGCGGCGGGAGCGCTGCTGTGCTCCCAGTGCCGCACTCGGGAGGAGTGCGCCCACGGGCTCGGCCCCAACAAATCAACTTTTAAAGAGCCATAACATTTCAACAACTAACTGCAATGCTGATTTAGGAGTAAGCTCCTCCATCTTCAACTGATACACAAAATTGTGGCTAACTTACTGAACTACTGAAATTCTACCCATCTTACCATCCGTCATGGACATCAATCCAGAAGAGACATTAAAATGTATTTTAACTATTCTGGCCATGAAAGATGACTCAATCCTTTACCACTCCCCATCAAAGTGAAAACCATGTATTATATATTCAATTTTTGCTGCAACCCTGAACACTGTTCACTAAAACACTAAAAAATCGCAACTTTATAGTTTTATCAGCACAGTCACATTTTTCCTAATAACTTTGTCAATTTTACAGCTGAGAAAATTGAACTAAGTTGACAAAGGGCACACAACATCGATAAGAAGCAGAACTAGGATTTAATCCATATGTTTTTACTTGAAGTCCAATGCTCTTTCCAGTAGATCAGAGCTTCCTTAATCCATCAAACGTTTTCAATCTCAAATGGGTAGGGAGCCTGGGTGGGTGGGGGAGTGGAATGCTAGCGCACACTGCTCAATGTTTCACAAGACTACATTTTACATCCTTTGACACACTGGTAATTTTTCAAGGGAAAACATATTTACCTTCAACATTTTCTTATTTGCTGTGTTCTTGCCACACTCTCTCCTCAGCTGTTCGCTCATTGCTTGCAGCTCTCTTCCAAAGTGGATCATTCTTTCTATGGCCGCCTGACTTCCTCCACACAACTGGCGTCTTAACTGACTTGAATCAACTTCTGTAAGCAAAACAAGTATTTTACTACCTTAGGGAATGGAGTGTGATAACATTTTGGACATTTCATTTAGTAACTTCTCCCTAATATTTCATCTAAATATGCAGATTTAGGGCCGGCCCGGTGGCGCACTGCTACAGTGCGCCGCTTGTGAAGCGCGGCGGCGCTCCTGCCAAGGGTTTGGATCCCACCTACAGACCGGCCGCTCACTGGCTGAGCGAGGTGCGGGAGCAACACCGAGGGTTGCGATCCCGTTGCCGGCCCCGGTCTGGTACGGGCGCGACACTGAGGGTTGCGATCCGTTGTCGGTCACAAAAAAAGACAAAAAGGAAAAAAAAAAAAAACACCTAAATATGCAGATTTATTTTTAATTTAACATGGAACTTTGTAGCTAAAAGGTACACTTTATCTAGGTCTTAAGAGTCTGGGATCCAATATCTAGCATGCAGTTGAGAGTTAGGTGACAACCTTTCAGTGTTAGGATGTACCCAGTATGTCAGGGAAATCTTTATGAAAAGTTAAGCAGAATTCTCTAAAATTACAAGAAGCAACATTAAAAAAAAGAAAAAAATTAGTAATTGCCTCTCAGGCTGCTTAAAGTGACATAAAACATAGATGGATAATATGTTTCTGGAAGCTAAGAAAGGCTAAATGACACCAATGAAAACACAGAAGACACCATATTATACTAATCAAAAGAATTAATTACATTACTTTTAGAAAAATACTACTTTTAGAAAATAATTCTCTATTATATATAAATCATTAATATGATGATGACAATGACTAACATTTACTAAGCACTTTGTGCCATTGTCCTTTCACAGCTTAACTCATTAACTCTTCACAATGACCTATCAGGTAGTTATCATTGTACCCATTTTATAAATGAAGAAGCTAAGGCACAGAGCAGTTAAGTAATTTGTACAAGGTCACCCAGCTAGTAAGTGGCAGCTGCAGAAATCAAAGCCAGGTAATCTGGCTCTAGAACTCCTGCTCTTAAATCGCTATACTTAAATTACTCTTTGGAAGTTGAGGCTGCTGATATCTAATAGAGTAAAACTAGGCTGCCTTTAAACAATGTAAATAAATACATTTGAATCTCAAAATACTAAGAAATCTAATGTTGCCATGGAGTTCCAACAAGTAAATAATTTATAAGCTTTAATAATTTTCACTCTCCATTTGACGGGAAAGTTTGCTGATGATTTAACTTTATGGTACAATTTACTAAATAGTCTACAAAATAAAATTATGTATGCTAATTTATTTTTGAGCCACATAATTTTTTGTTGGTGGGGAAGTCATTCTTAAGCATCTACTATGTACCAGGCACAGTACTATGCATAGTCATACTATGCATTACGACTATGCATTTAGGAAATTCTATTTGATTAGAATTTGTAAAATCATCTCTACCCATTTGGCCTTATAGACTATATTGAAATGAGTGTAAAAATTTTTCATGACTCCAACCTTAAATACCTTAATGGCTTAACACTAATAAGTTAGTACTGGTGCATTAACAACAACACTAAAGTTGAGCCTAAACAGATAGTTCAGCAAAGAAAACTGTCTGGCACTTAACTTCAGAAGGAACTAAATGTTACCGTACTCTCTCTAGCAACCCACTTTCACAAGAAGGTTTAAGCAATATGCATTACTGTCAAATCCTATGGCACATGCATCTTTAAATTTGGTTTATGTTCATCAGCTGTGAATCAGTACAAGTAAAAACATAACTTTGCAGCCATCATTTTTTATTAAAAATGTAAGAAATATCACTGCAGACCCATTTCGGTGTCACAATCTTCCATTTCGTGGTCATGTTTAGAGCTACCATTTAGGAAACCATTGGATGAAGTTTCTCCAACTCCATTGGAGTAGTGATCTGTTTCCATGTCTACATCATTACTGAAAATGAAAAAACAAACCTAATTTTAGAAATATACTTGCAGCTTAGTTAAAAATAAATTACTACTCAACCGCATAGCCTACTTATAAACTAACTTCATAGGCAACAACAAACTGCAAAAAAGGTATTGAGTTAAATCTCGAATGTATTCAAAGCCAAACACATAGCTAACTTTTAGCAAATGTGTACCCTTGAACATAAGGGAGGAAAGAAGTACATGTGCTAAAATGTAGGGTTTCATGACTTTACATCAACATGGAGAAATCACACTTGGGCACAACAGTCCTACTCTTTTCCAAAGTCAGGGCTGCACTTCCCTGTTGATCAACTGCTATCCTAGCATCTCCCCAGCCAGCCCTGTCCCCCTGCCCCAGCTTTCATTTCCAGCATGTAAGGGGAAAACCTCACTCTCAAAACAAACTAATAAATCTCACTCTTGGAACCCATGTCACCTCTTTTCTGCCCTCATATTCAACCTGCTTCTAGACTGTTTTTTCACAGCCTTGATGTTTTGGCTTTTGTGCTAACTCCTTAATAATATATCCTCTTTTAAAAGGTAAATAATTTTAAAAACTACTCAGTCTCACATTCACATACTTGTTTAGCACCCACCACTGCTCTCTCACAGGCTATCTGATTGGCTAATAGTTCTAAAGTATTGCTGAATCTTAATTTTCAAACTGTTGTCTTGAATAATTCCCAATTTCATTCCTTCCACACTGAATGAATATCTATGTGCCAAGACCTATTTCTGGACATATTTAAGTTGTCAATGTATGCCCTTCAGACCCATCTACATTCTTATAAGCAACAATAAATATCTAATCTTTAAAGTTTCTCCTATGAAGATCTAGGTAATTATACAACCCAGAAATAAACACGTGATGAAAATTTAGGAAATGTTTAAATAAAAATGACCTTTCTTATTACAAAAGCAATATATACTCATTTGTAGAAAAAAATTAATACAGACGGGCAAAAAACACTATGCATAATGCCATCAAAGGTAACCACTGGTTAACACCTCGTAATATGTATGTGCGTGCATATACTCCTGTTAGTAAAATCTATAAGGGAAAAAGACAGAGATCTGGGGAGAAGGGGGCAATGGCCCTAAGGCTCCAGACCAGACTTAGAAAAGCTTCTTTATTATCTTGACAAACTTTGAGAATTGATGAGAAAAACCAAACTTTAAAATAGTGTTTAATAAAAATCCTTACTGTCATAGCTTTTAGTAGTCTTAATAATACATACTAAACCTTATTTATTTTTGACAATTCAATTTAGTATTTGATAGGTATTCATTCATTCATTTAACACACATTTAAGAGCCTCTGAGGTATGTTCCCTGTTGGGTACTCAAGATATGAAACAGCCTCTGCCCTCTTGTAGTAAACAGCCTATAAAAAGCTCATTAAGTTATTACGTAGTGATCATGATCAACACTGTGATGAAAGTTAGTCATAAGGACCAATACGACATTTGGTGGGGATGTAAATCAAAGAAAACATCCTGGAAGAAGTGACATCTGGACTTGAGTTTTGCAGCTTAAAACAAAGTTAGCATGGAGGTGGGGGGGGGAGTAGGGAGAAGAGCATTTCAGATGGTGGCAGGGATAATGGAAAGTCAGAAATCCTAGGAAGTAGTCAGCTCTGCAACTTACTAACCACTAATTATTGATCTTTAAAAGACAAGTCATGTTCTTTTCTGATATTCAGCTCTACATATGTAAAACGGTTTAAATAGTTAATACCATCTTTGCCTGCTTCACAATATTGTTGTAAGGAAAGCCATTAACAACTATGAAATAACTGTTACTGTTTAACAGCTTAAAGCAGCTCACAAGTTCACTCTCTTTCTCTGCTACACTGCACACAGAGCAGGCTGCTGTGTCAACAATGCCTTCCATCAAGCCTGCTTCCCTGAACACAGGTAATAATAGGTCTCTTCAGCAACTCCCTGCCATCAAGGTAGTATTTAAAGAAAAACCCCAAAACTGACTACAATCTTCCCCTCAAATAATGGCAGAACCCTTTATCAATGATAAAGTACTACTGTACTTTATTATAAAGTACGATAAAGCAACAAAGGCTTAACGTTTTTAAATTCCCATACATAATTCTTTATTACAATATTTTAATCTTATATTTTATAGTATGTCATCTCTACTGTGAAAGATAACTCTGACCTTATCAGCAAAATACAACCACTTTTTTTTTGCTTTTCTCATACCACTTTTGTGGCCCTCCACTATAACCTGTGTTACACAATACCATTACTTTGGTACATATTTGCCATGCATAATAGATAATCCAAAAATTTTGATTAATCTCCAAATTTTCAGAGAGTTTTTTTTTTTTTAAACAAAAACTCCTTTCTGCAGGATCATATTTCCATTAAGATTCCATGCCAAAAGTCAGGCTCTTTTTCCTTCAAGAATAAAATGCTGCACTGATAAACAAGTCCCCCAAAATGCAGTGTCACCAACTGGTTCATGTAATATGACCAAACCAATATCAAACTGATTCCAATACCAGATGATTTGGGCAGGCTGAGTTCATAAGAACTTGCTCCTGCACACTAGCATTCAATTCAAATGATGATACTTCATGAATTTTTAGGCTTCATGAATATTAAACTGAGTATGTTAGAATATATTGGTAGAGCCACATCTTCTGTCAAAGCTCCCTGAAGTCAGACACCACACACTAACCCTAGCAGAATGTTTGGTACCCAAAAGATCCTTAGTGTTATCCTCATGCTAATGTTTATTAAATGATTAACCATCAGCTAGATGCAAGATACTTAAAGATAGGCTTTCAAAACAGATTCTTTGTAAATTGTTATTTTGAACTCAAAACATTCTATGCATTTACACCAAAACAACCCACACACAGAGAAAAAATTATTTATAAATTTCTTATTGTGGGCCGGCCCGGTGGCGCACTGCTACAGTGTGCCGCTTGGGAGCGCAGTGGCGCTCCCGC
>NW_007726767.1:470091-504326 GCF_000696425.1 Galeopterus variegatus
GAGGGTTCGGATCCCACATACAGACCGGTTCCTGCTCACTGGCTGAGCGAGGTGTGGGAGCAACACCGAGGGTTGCGATCCCGTTGCCGGTCCCGGTCCGGTACGGGCACGACACTGAGGGTTGCGATCCGTTGCCGGACACGAAAAAAAGACAAAAAAAAAAAAATTTCTTATTGTGTCTCAACTTGAAAACCTAACAAATACCAGTTCTGTGACCTGCAGTTGGCTGCAAGACAATGCGTGAAGCTCTGGATTTGTTCTTACAACCTCACTAGAGGGAAGAGGGGACAGTGGAAGAAATTAAAGAAAGAGCTCATGTGCACACTAGGAGACTGAAAAGCTTTGGGGCATTGATTCCCTCCCCTTTTATTCTAGGGGGGTCTGGGAACTCCCAGACCCCCGCTATAGGTCACATAACTCAAGTTCTTTCAAAGGTATTAACAATGATGACACCTATAACCAGGTTGCTTATGTTAATGCAAAAGCTAGAGAAACCACTTACCTGGTAAAATTATTAACTTGCTGTGACCTTGACATATTTATACTGTTCAGTTCTGGTACATTCAAATTGGATGACTGGTGTTTACTATGGCAATATGATTGATGTGCTTTATTTGATATTACACCATTACTACAACTTTCAAAACCTGAAAAGAAAAAAAGATACCATATGGAAATAGAAACAAACATTTACTAATTAGGTTGTAAATAAAGTCCTCATATTTTGATTTTGCATTTAAGACTTTCAGAATGTACAAGGGTCAATGGACTGCCTAAATAGTAAATAAAGAACTTCTTTGAAAGGATATCAAGAATACTTAATTGTGAGCTGTAATTATTTCCTCTAACATTTATCAAGGCTTAACTACGGATTTCATTTAATCCTCACAACCCCCTACAAGGGGACTATTATCACCATTCCCATTTCACACAGGAATACACTGAGACTCAGCATTTGTCCAAACCTGAAGTGATTGCACAATAATTCAAGAGGGGTAATGGCTAAGGATAGACTTGATGCACAGGAGAATCATCCTTGTTGCACAGGACAATGATGTAAATGCAAAGGAAGTAATGCAAAGAGTCTAAGATTGTGAAAAAAGGCAAAGGTGTAAGGAAACATTATCTAACTTGCTTTAGAAAGTTAAATGTATGGAGGAAAGATAACATCTTGGGACACACAGAACAAAAGAGACAAGCAAAGAGAGAAGACCAAGAAGGATCAGAAATAAACCTGTAGAATATGACATCACAAAAGGAGAGAATTTTAATTAACAGAACACCAAAAGCCACAGAGGGTAAGACTGGTGAGTTGAAAAAGGGATAGAAGAAAATGAACTGAGCAGAATAGACTCTTGCAAGAAGTCTGGTTAGGAAAGAACTGAAACACACAGGCAGCCCATCTAGGTTTGGTAATCAGTGGCATAAGCTATTGCAGATCACCTTTAAATTTATACTTTATTAAAACACACAATTAATTACCTTTTCATTACTTAACATCAAGAACTTAATTCTAGTGACAACTCACTTTGAATGCTGACCTTTGATTATGAAGATCTACTTAATAACCTACTCTCAGAAACAGCTGTTCTTTAAGTTATTTCCTGGTATTGGTAACATATGAATTTGAACCTATAATTGTTCATCCAGAATATCCTGAGGTCAAGTATACATATCTGCAAAACAGCTACACAGAAAACATCTAGATTTTTTTTTTTTTGGTTCAAAATTATAAAGAAGAGTAAAAATGTAAAGATAATATCATAAGATTTAATCTCACCAGAAAAATGTGCAGTACTTCCTTTGCCTGATGCTAAGTTATGGATATTCATTCCATGGCTGGGGCTCATACTTGGACTACTAAAAGGTCGAGGACTGACAGGATAACTGTCTTGAGATTTTGGACTTCGGCCTCCCAAACATCTTACTTCGCTATCTGTACCATTCACCATTTCTATAAACTGACGTACTCTAAAAGAGAATAGAAAAATTTGCTTAGACACAATCTTTTGTTTATTTAATAGTAACAGATTTCTGGACATATTTTAAAAATTTATATCTCTAGGTTTGGTCTATATTAAATATGAAGTCATACTGTATTGCTTAAAATAAATTCTAAATTTTCTAGAAAATTATGATACAAAAGACGCTACAATAGTATCTCTTAATCGAAATTTACTAAGAAAATGAAAATCTGTGGCTATAATAAAATTCAAATGAACCTCATATTTTAGCTAAAAATAATTTAATCAAAATAATTCTTGCACTTGGTAGCAAATCAAACAGTACCTAAGAACATGATACGTACAAAGCATAGCTTTCCTACCCCCAGTCCCATTCCAAACCTCTCAACCAAAATGGGTCTCATTTCTGTTGCTTGAGGAGTTGATCCTTAAGCTCAATAACAACCGATTTTTAAAATGATAAAGACTCATAAAACCAAGTAAAATGCCAAATTAGGGTGGCTCTCATAAAAAACAAATAAAGAAAAAACAAAAACAAAATAAGTAAGTGTTGGTGAGGATACGGAAAAACTGGAATCCTTTTGCACTGTTGGTGGGAATGTACACTGGTGCAGTTGCTAAGAAAAATACTATGGCGGTTCTTCATAAAGTAAACACAGAATTACAATATGATCTAGAAATTCCACTCTGGTTATATAACCAAAAAAATTAAAAGGACTCAGATATTTGTACACCTATGTTCATAGAAGAATTATTCACAATAGCCAAGAAATGGAAGCAACCCAAGTGTCCATCAATGGATGAATGGATAAACAAAATGTGGAATATCCATGCAATGGAATACTATTTAGACTTTAAAAGAAAGAAAATTCTGACACGTGTTACAGCATGAATAAACTTTGAGGACATTACTCCAAATGAAATAAGCCAGTCACAAAAGGACAAATTCTGTATGATTCCATTTATATGAGGTACTTATAGTAGTCAAATTCATAGAGACAGAAAGCAGAATAGTAGTTGCCAGTGGTTGTGAGGAGGGAGAAATGGGGAGTTATTGTTTAATGGGTACAGAATTTCAGTTTGGGAAGATGAAAAAATCCTGGAGATGGAAGATGGTGATGGTTGTACAGTAATGTGAATGTATGTACATGTACAGACTTGTACACTTACGAAATGGTTAAAATGGTAATTTTATTTATATTTTACCACAATTTTTTTAAATGTCAAGGAAATTTACAATAGGGCACTTTTCAGAAGGAAAAATAGACACCATCTTCTAAATAAGATTTTCGCATTTTTAAATGTAGAGATAGAATGATAAAAGAGCAAATACATAGCAAAAGATGCCATCTGCTCAGTCTTTAACACAAAGGTGCTTTCTATAACCTGTTACTTAGATGAGCTATATTACAAAATTACATACAAATATTTGAAGAAAAGTAAAATAAAAAAACTGTGAAAGCACAAAAATGATTTTAATTATATAACATATATAACAAATATATAAGATATGTAATAAACACAACATTTTATAAAACAAACTCACTTTAATGTGAAAAGGAGATTAGGATTTCTTTCAAGTAAACTTGGGTATAACTGCTGTGTTGTTTCGATGGCTTCTCCCATTCTTCCTGCTAACACCAATTTCTGAATTCCTATTCAGTAAAAGAAAGCAAAAGATTAACTTTTACAAAAATAGAAACATAAACTTAGTGGATCCTCAGAAAAAAGAGGGAGGTTAGTAAAAAAATCTTTAAATTGTGATTAATTTTTACTTCTTTTTCTAACATCCTAGTTTCCATTAGGCAATCTGGGAAAAATTTCAGACATACTAAAAAATCAGAAAAATAAGTACCTTCACAAACCATAAAAAAAAAAAACAAAAAAACCCCACAAACATACAAGTAATAAAGTTAAAACACCAATTAAGCAATACTGACATTTCCAATATTAAGGTTAAAAAGTCTGTGTTTTAAAGAAGTAATATTTAAAATGTTTTATCAAATATGATGACCTTTTGAACCCAGAACTAAAAGAAAGCTGGCCTTTGAGTAAGATCTGATTCAAGAGACATTCAATGAGCATTCACTGTGTCAGACATTTATTAAATTAGACAATGAAGATATAATGAGTAAGCGATCATCTCTGTTTGACAGAGCTCATTAATGTAATGAGAAAGATGAGCATATGATTAGCTACCACACAATGTAATCAGTGTTATGACAGCAATCTGACCTATAAAAAGTTGTTTTCATCCCTCATGATTTCACCCATCTGTTTTGCTTTCTTTCATCCCTACACTCTTGTCAAGTCATACCCACCCTGCTGGACTAACAGCACTGATTTTAGGATGGCTAACTGTGGAACAGTTATCATGCTGACTTGGCCTTGTTAAAACAGGCCCCACGGCTCTGACCCAGAGGCCAACAACAGGGCCTAAGCTATTAATACTTATGATCACTATTATCTTAAATTTAGATAGCAATTTAAACTCAAAGATATTTAAGTTTCTTCACATACTATCTCCACTATCTAATCATGAAAGAAAAAAAAAGTTTTTATTAAATGTTTATTTCCTGAAAGCTTAAGAATACATTTTTTGTTTTAAGAAAAACTGGTTAAGTATTTTTTTTAACAAAAATTTCTCCAGAATTATCTGTCTACATTAAGAACTCTAACATAGTTCTATGTGAATTTTTTAAAGCCGATCTTCAAAAATGTTAGTGAAAATAAATTTCAGAGGCATCCATTTTAAACTAATATATTTGAAGATTTTTAAATTTAAAAATTAAAATTTCTAAAAATTAAAGTAACCAAAACCTATAAACTGAAAACAAGTGTTAGCCATGCACCACAGTGTCCTTACTTTGTCTATTCTTAATGGAAGCTAATTCTTCTAGAACGGTCTGGTCTGTAGATCTGGCAAAGGCCTCTGCTGTGGCACAGTACCCATGGTGGACTAAATAAGATGAAACCATTCTTAAAATAAAAAGAAGAAACATACATCTTTTAGTCAAGAGAATACATGCTTCATTCTACAGTTTATATAAACAAGGTTTACTCTGATGTTACAAAACAAACTTATTTCCTTGAAACAATTAAGGTTTTAAGAACCCCAACTTTAAAGTAAGTTGGAAAAAAAATTCATTTTGTTCTATTCATGTGGTATTTCCAAAAAGATAATGGTAAATGCTATGTTGAGACTACTCTCTCTAAAATAAATATTACTAGAGAATCAAGGACATTAAATGACCCTTTCTTTGAGTCTTGGATCCTATTATGCCCTGGTCTTTTCCTATGTATTTCCCACCCTATTATTCAACCCTACTAACCATAATTTCTATTTCACCTTTATCACATGATTTATCCCAGTAATATGTTGGCATTTTATAAAATAACCAATTTTAAAATAACAATAACAGATTAATTCTTGGTGTTCCAGAATTCAGCCACTTTCTTTACCCACCAATTAAATGAGATGTGATCACAATGTGTAAAGAGAAGAAATACTGAGGTGAAGCCAGAGAGAGAATCTTCCAGAACAATGTCTATGAAGGTACTACGAATAAATGAGGAATTAGCCTTATAATTTAAAATCAATTACTACGGTTTTGCACTGAAGATTACTCAAATATGATTTATATGTAAGTGACACACTTTCAAGGAACAAGTTTATTTTTAAAAAAGCCACCAAGTGGTCAAACACATACTTACATCTACCCCCAAAAAATGCAGTTAGAAAATCTAATGACCCAACAATATTAACTCAAATATCTGACATCTACAAATATTCAACTCTTAAACCTGCTTCCACCTGACACGACTAAGGGCCAGTTAGAAAATGGCAGAAAGCAGTGGTTCACCAGGAGGGGAAGTGGGAGGAGAGGGGAAAAAAAGGAAGAAAAAATTTCTAAGAAACATATTCTCATCTTATTTCATCCAACTGTTCAAATTAATTTAAGATGAAGGGGATCTTTTAGAATGGACTTACCAGGAAGTCATCGTGAGTATCAATTTTATGAAAAACGGGGGTGATGGGGGAGGGCTGGCTATAAGATTAAGATAAATAATGTTTCCTCTACTACTATCTTGCCATGATGCTCAGTGGCAACTATTTTCAGAGCATTAAAGAATGTGGCCCCCGGGAGCAGCCCATCCTAGCTCCAGCTCATGGTGACTACGGGATTCTGAGCTGGGGCTGTCTATTCCTTCAACTGTGCTGGATGAAGAAACTAGTGTCCAGGCTCTATAATGCAGATGATAACAGCTCTAGGGAAGAAGTGTGCTTTCAGAGTCATCATCGTGTCTCCCAATCACTATCTCTTTCAAAAAATACCCAAAAAGTTTTATTAGAATTTTAAATTTAAGAATGTTCAAAGCAATTATAAGAACATGTAAGAGGAAATGTAGCAGACTGTTAGTATCTGAAAGTCTTTGCTATTTCTTGACGCAGATTATAATAGTGAAGATGACTTTAAATTTAACGGTATTTATTTAATTTTCGGGTCTATACTATTTCAAGTGTTAAGAGCTACCATTTAGTAGTAATGAGATCCAGGTGTCATCTCTAGCCTTTCAGCAAAGGTATCATCCAAAAAGTTGACTGTCATAGGATTTATATTTCCCTGCTAACTTCTATAATGAAATTCTACTTAAAATTTTATTTTAAAAGTTCCCTAATGAAACAGGTTGAAAACTTTGCAGATAGAATTGAGATAATTTCATTTATAGTACTTTGACAACCATTTTCTGCTCTGCTGCTGGCCACTCTGCACCATTGTCATTAATGAATCCTAAGTATTTATGCTACATTTAGGAATCCTAACTCCATATTCACTGCTCCGTGTTCTTCATTCCCTTTATGTCTTCTTAAATGTCTAATAATAGCATGTACAGGTAAGAAGCATTAAACTTAATTAGTAAGTTTTTTTTTAATTCCTTAAACTGGAGGCTTTTGGTCAGATTTTCCTATTCAGAATAGGGGCAATTATACTGTCCCTGAATCTAAATGCTAAATAATAAATAATTGGCAAAAAAAGGGATTCTAGTAACCAAAAATAGCTGACGTTATTCCTACAGAGTAACCCAAACACTGGAAAAATTTAGCCAAATCCTGAAATATGAAAATGTACATATCAAGTCTATATTCCAATACATTTTGAGGCTTACTCTTACCAAGCAACAATTCTTTTTCCCCATAAATATTTGAACTACTGCTGAACGACACAGCCAACTTTACATCCAAGATCCTAAATATACCCCAGATCCTAAATTATAAAATATAGATTGTCTCTCTTATTTTTTGAATCAACATTATCAAAAGTTGAACTGTATCACCTATAGGAATCACTAAATCCTACTACTAAGAATAGCAAATGAATTAACCTAGCCTAGGTCACCTAATATCACTTTCTTTCCTCCATCAAATTAAGTAAGTCAGACTGAAATACAACTCTGTATGAGTGTCATCAAATCAAACAATTATTTTTAATATTGCTTCAATAGGTGGAACAAATTACTTTTTATTGAGATTAAATATCATCAATAATAAATGAGAATTATTAGGATATAAATTAGTAGATTAGAAAGCTTCCATGAATACCAAAGGAAAAAATGTCTTATAAAAAATAGATTTTTGAATAACGTCAATTCGTATTTCTTCACTCTTACTTTTGTATCATGGTCTGCCATTCTCCTTCTCGATCTCCGATAGGAAACCGGTCTATCTGTGCCTGTATTTTTGTTCTCCACTCTCGCATGTAGTCTTCTATATCAAACACAAAAGGATGTTGCCCAAAATTGGCATCGACCACTTCTCCTGGTGTCTGAAGCCCCACAGTAGGATACAAATTTGGCTGTAAGACAACATATTTTATTAAACATCTATGCATCTTATGTTAAAGACTTATTTATTCTTTTAATACTATCTTTAAAAAAACAAAACTACAGATTTACTTAATATTTTAAAATCCCAATCAAAACAGTAATAGAAAACAAAAACAAGTATTTAAAATACATTACACGTCAGATTAAAAAAAAAATCATTTCCTGCAATCTAATCATCAAGAATAAAACAAAAGAACCTGAGATACCTATTTTATTTATTCAAGGACTATGTCATATTATACCATGTTCTAATATATAAAGATGAAATTCTTGCTCTTAAGAATATGTCACATAGTAGTTCAGAAATTCAAATATAAACACATAACTCAAGAGTTTAAGGGCACAATCCAAAAGCACATAGCATGTTAACGGTACCCACAAAGGAAAAGACTCATGACTCTTTGCATCTAGCACAGTTTTCTTCCCATTAAAACCCATTACAGAATTATGAGATACTTTAAAGCAAAAAGTATATAAGGCCAAAGGCAATAAAGATATCAAAATAGTGAAAGGCCATTCATGAAGCAGAGTTTATAATTCTGATATTCAGGACTGTCTAAAAAGATATGCTTTTAAAATGACTTACTAATCTGAATTTTCTTATAAACTCAGAACAATAATTCTATCAATACTATATAAGAAAATCAACATTCATGAATGTTCTGATAAAACCGTTCCATAAAAGTTTCAAACTTCCCTGTGACAAAACATGCCACAAATGTCATAAGACAAATGGACTTTTCCAGAAAGCAAATTAGCTACACATATGACAAAGAATCAATATTCCAAATATAGAAAATATTCTCACAGTACAGGAGGACCATGATTACTAGTCCAAATTCTTAAGACTGGCAATAGATATGTAGGCAATTTGCAGAAGAAATACAAAATGACAACATATGAAGACACATTTTACTTCAATTTTTTAGAATGCAAATTAAAACAGAAAAGTGGGATTTTTGCACATCAGATTAAAACTTAAAAGACTGAGAATGCTCAGTGTTGATGAAGGTTGAGAAAATAAACCCTTTCATCCACTGTACACAGAAATATACAATGACATAACCTTTTAAGAACAAAATTTAGAAAAATCTCTTTAAATTGAGCAATTTCACTTGTAAGAGTTTAATCCTACAGAAAAATGAACACATGCAAAGATAAATTTCCTGCAGTATTATCTGTTAAGGCAAAAAAATTAAAAAGAATGTCCACAGGTGATACTATGCCACATTCATAAGATCTCAAGATTTCAATAATAAGATATGACTTTATGTGTAAGAAAAAACATTCCAAATTAAACTGACAGGCCATATTTCTAAAATGCATTCTCATTTCAGAAATGTTAAAATATGAAAAATATCCATCTTAGAACTGATGAACTGTGGTAGTGCATTCATACAACAAGATATATTATAAGTAGCAATAAGAACAGAATGACAATGTGTATATGGACACAGAAAGACATCCAATACACATTACTAAATGCAGAGAACAAGTTATAGAATACTGTATATTCTAGGACCCTATCTTTTATGTAAACATTTAAATAATGGACATACTGGGCTTACATGTGTTTAGAAAGAGGTCTAGAAGGATATACATGCAAATTAAAATAGCCATCATAGCTAAAGAGGCTGAGATTATGAAAAACTTCTCTTTTGTACATATTTCTATATTCATAAACATTTTTCTCATTTAAATATTTGACCCTCTACATTACTTCTGTAATTAGAGATAAAAAACTTGCAATGATATTAAGTGAGTTCCGGCTCATGGAAGACTAACTATAATTTTTAACCAACTTACCCAACCCTAAAACTGGAGAATTTCAGGGAAAAAGATTAAGGATATTGTCCTTAACTTGCTAGACTACAGACTTTAAAAACCAACAGCCTTTTAAAGCACACAATTCAATCGTTTTTAGCATATTCACAGAACTGTGCAACCATCATCTAATTTTACAAGATTTCCATCACTCCCAAGAGAAACCCTATACCCATTAGCAGCCACTCCCCAATTCCTCCATCCCCCTAACCTCTGACAACCACTAATCTACTTCCTGACTCTACGGATTTGCCTATTCTGGACATTTTGTATGAACAGAATTATACAATATGTGATCTTTTGTGAATGGCTTCTTGCATTTAGTATGTTAAAGTTTCATCCACGTGGTAGTATGTACCTAGATTGTAGATTTATATGAAATAACATTTTTGAGGAAAATGTTTCTAAATTTTTTTAAAAAATCACTACATATGTAGAATTAGAAGAATAGTTTCTTTATGAAAAGAATAGGAAAATACATCCCATTTCTATTAACTTGTGAAAGATAAAGACATACTAAAAATATTTTCAATCTAGAAATTGTTCAAAAGCTAAATGTACACTACAAATTCATATTCTCAGCAATACAGCTTTGTTCTATTATATTTAAGAGACTTCTAATGAAAATGAAAGCAAATAATATATTTATAATAAGATTTCAAGTCAGCCTCCAGAAGTAGAAAGTAGCATCATTTTAAATGAGAATAGCTACTATAACAAAAGAAATATATACCCAATCCCAAACTGAATTAGTCAATTTATAGTTCAAGACATTTCTCACAATGGTGAGCTGAGAAGGGGAGGAAGGATTACTTTGAAAGAGATCTAATGTTTTCAGAGCTGTATAAACATCCTATGTTCCATGATAGGTGTAATACAGTCTAGGTAAACTGATTTCTCTAAAAATATATTCTCTCCCAGGATTCAATAGTACAACCAGCTAGCGAGAGACCACAGGTACAGAACATGCAAGCTCTTTCTTGGTGATTCCTTTAAGAGAAGTACTTTTTCCTTTTTCTTTAAGTAGAAAAGTGACACAGAACATGAAGAAGTCTCAGAAGATCTTATAGCCATAAAAATGAAAACCTCTTAGAAACACTACATTAAAAAGAAACCCAGAACAATCACCATAACAACCACCCTACCCACTGTTACAACAAAGTTCCGCATCACCACAAAGGAAAAAAACAACTGATGATTCAAAAGTAGGACAGAAAATAATTAGAAGGCAGCACAAAAATAGTCAACATGTCTACAACCAACTAAGCCTTTTCCAAATTTCAATCTACCAACAAGAAACAAAAGCTAACAACAAAAAAGCTCACACTGACAAGTTGGTTTTACATAATTAGTGCCACAAAAAGAAAACAAAACAGCTGCTAAGCCTTTTAACTAACCCCAAATGAAACTTAGTCTTCTTACCAAAGCCTCTGCAACAGTTAAGAACCACACTAACCCACCTACAGGAATCTGCACCTACAAACTCTGTCACCACCAATCCTCTTCTCAAAAGCTGATCCTCTCCACTTACACACTTGCCTGCTCTAGAATACAATCACTATGGTTCTTTTCCATTCTCTATAGTACATTAACTTTTTTGCTTGCTAATGAGTTATTTTCATCAGCATATGAGTATCCTGCCAAATCGCCTAAGTTAAATACTCTTGTCTATTGTCTCCACTTCTACTACCAGCTACGATCCCATTTCTTTACTCCCCACTGTGGCCAAAGTCCTTCAGAGTTATCCCTAGTCTATAACTTCCTTCTTCCTATTTTCTACATCCATTCCAATCAGGATTTCTCCATCACTCTGCTGAAACTTTCTTGTCAAGGTCACCAGTGACCTCCACTCTGCTGTACACAGTGGCCAATTCTCAGTCCTTAACTTACAGGATGTATCACTGGCATTTGATATAACTGATCACGCCTTCCCCCTTGACATATTTCTTCACTTGGCTTTCAGAACAGTCAGTTCTAGTTCTTCCTCATTATCTCGCTGATTGCTCCTCCTCCATTTCCCTTTGCTGGTTCCTCCTTTTCTCCCAAATTTAGCAAGCTCCAGAACTTGGTCCTTGGTCCACTTCTCTTCTGTGGTCCACATGCCCTCCCAAACAGTCTCACGATTTTATGTAACACCTTAATCCCAATAACTGCTAAATTTTCAACTCCAGCCCAGATCACTCTCTTGAATTCCAGGTTTACATATCCAACTGTGTACTTGGCAACTTTTAATTTATCTAAAGTTGTGATGATCTCCCCTCTCCATTCTTTCAATTCCTCAGGCCAAAAACCTTGAAGTCAGATCCTCTTTCTCTCATTTGCACATCCAATCCATTAGAAAATTCTCTTGGTTCTCAGTTGGATTTTCAAAAGAATCATATTTATTTATTTTTATCATTTTGGGTTTTTTTTCATTTAACTCTTTAATCCACCTAGAACTTACTTTGGTATAAAATAAAAGATAAAATCCTACCACTATTTATTTTTTCAAAAAGGTGAACACTTGGTTCCTTCACTGCTTATTAAATAATGCTTCTTGGTGAGCAATTTTGATCTGTAGACTCTAAGCTTTTTTGATCTAACAAAATTATTATAATTTTGATTTCTTCTGTTTTTTCCTTAAGATTTTCTGAAGGAATATCAATAATCTATAGATTTGCCATCTATTCCCTGCCTCTGAGTGTTCCACCCTCTCTCTCAAAACACTTCTGAAATTGAGATGCATTTTATAATTGATGGCACCTTACAATCACTACTGGTGAAGCAGCTGTCATCACCTGCAGTGGTGTAAATTTGTTAAAGAACGAGCTCATTAAAAAACTCTGGGATTAATGGTTTTTCCTGGCGAAATAGCTGGATAATTGCAACCTTTAGGACATTTTAGTCGGCAAGCCACTTAAGACCAACTGGGAAATAATGTCAGAGTCTGTCGGTTGTCAGAAAACCTTTGGTCAATACTACCTTCTGGTAATATTAAGAAAGTGACAGCATCAAAATGTGCACAATGTGATCAGCAGGTTGGAAGAAAATCCCAAAGACATGAAACTCTTAAGAAATCTTCTTAACGGCAGAGAACACAGTATATGTGGAAAACCATAGAAATCAACTCTAAAAAAGTGGCTTAAAAGGTAGAACTCTGAACATGATGAAGTCTGGGGAATATCTTAATCAATTTATATTGCATACCTAAAACGAATGAGATAAGCAAAGAGAAATATGGATTTTTAAAACCTATATTTAACCCTAAGAGATCATTCAGCAAGTATAAAATAAAAATTCTAAGTGGTAAGAAATCACTGTGTTGTAGTTTGTTAGTTTTTTCCCCTTGGTATCACATAAGATGCATATTATAATCGATAGTGTCTTAGACTTGGTATATAAGATACCTAGAATCAAACCTCTACTGATGAGTCACTATCATCCCTCGCCTGAAGTTCTGCAACAGTCTCCTCACAGGTCTCCTTGTTTCCGCCCTTTCTTCCCTCTATAGTGCATTTTTCAACTTAGCAGTCAAAGTGATCCTGTAAAAGCTAAATCTATTATAACAACTCTGCAATGACTCTGTGTTTCACTCAGAGTAAATGCCCAAGCCCTTCTAAAGGCCTGTAGGGTTTAGATGATCTAGCTCACCTGTCCCATCATCATCTCTGGATCGTCTCCTACTACCCTTCCTCAGTCCTCTCTACCATAATTCATGCTATTCTTCAGGTGTGCTCCAGTCTGGGCACCGTTCCTCTAACTTATCTAAGCATAAAGCAATCTTGCTCTACATATCCATTTGGCTAACTCCTTCACTCCTTCAAAAGTCTTTGCTCAAGTCTCACTTTGAGCAAAGGTGAGCAACTTGTACAACCCATGTCCTGCCTTTGACACTCCCATGCTGTACTTTTTTCTTTCTTTCCAAAGTACTTAAAACTTTTTAAAATGTTAGAGTTTACTTATTTTTTATGTATTGCTTATTCTCCAACTTCCCCAGCTTGAATATCATTAACTCCGAAAGGCCAGAGGCTGTTACTGCCTGTTTTGTCAAATGGTGTATCCAAGCACAGAACCTACCACACTATAGCTTGGATGAATACATGATCAGAACTGTTATACAGCCCTTTGCTGAAAAGTCCAAAGATACCAGAGAAACACATTTCAAATGAATGTATGGTGACATTAAAAAGTATATTTTAAGAAATCAATTCTAATTTATTTTTCTTTTGCAGTGAACTCCAGTGCAATTTGGAGCTTAATTTCTGAAGGTCCACAACCAGGGTGTCTAGAGAAAGGATCTCTATGCATGACATATAAACTTAATAAATATCAGTAAGATTACATTCTAAACTTTCTAAATATGCCAGTTTCATTATCCTTCCTTTAATTAAAAATGCCAAACTTGCTTTTAAAAAATTATGTCTTACCGGTAGGTCGGTGAAAGCAATACCTAAAGAAGAAAAAAAGTGGCATTAGAAGCTGTTTTCCAAAGGCAGACTATAGTAACAAGTTGCATTTCTAACTAAAAAGAAAAGGAAAAAATGGCAAAGGAAGAAAAGGGAATATTTTAAAGCCTAAATATAAAATAACAGGACCAATTTTCCTCACTAACACTAACACATATGTCTGAGTGAATGCTGTCCTCCTTCAAAATTATCAGTCTTGTTAGTCATGCACAAATTTTATTCCTGGAATGCTGCCACTGTCTCCAAGATTTATGAAATGGTTTTAGATATATCTTCAAAGCTATGTTAGGAACCATATTAAAAAACTGGTTGCAAAACATTGTTGAATATACTAGAATCCCAAAGTGACAATTTAATAATTTCTTTTCAAATATTCAAATGTATTACTTAGCTGAAAATAAGATAATAACTTAACCAAATATTTCTGTAGGACCTCACTGATATGTTTAAAAAGATTAAGCTCTAAAATAATAGGAAAGGGTGGTATTGGTGGTCAGTTAATCACAATACACACATTAAAACAAAACAAACCAAACCAAACCAAACCAGCACCAAACTTCTAATGAAAAATACAAATTAATTCCATAGATTAACATGTTTGAACATTGCCAGATGTAGCTACTATAACCTATATGTGTTCAGACCACAAAAAGATGCCCCTTTAACAAGCTGGCATAACTATTTAAATTTTACACAGAAAACAATTTTCTGTATTTGTAATTTCCTGATTTGTCAAGAGGCTTTTTGAAAAGTGATCTTCAATTGATAAATGATATTCAAAGTCGAAAAATTTCAAATTAAGTTAACTTATATACTGAAATGTTTCTCTCATTTTCTCAAAGAAAAACATTTCCATTTCTCTTTATATAGTATGTATATTTTGAAAACCTTGCATGAGACAGAAACTAAAGATTTATCAGCTTTCTGGTAGAAATTATTTACCTTAGGAAGTACAAGGGAATAATAAATTAATAGTATTTAATCTTCTAGATGTTAGAATCTAGCCCAGAGTTAAGCAGACCTCTCCTGTATGACTTTCCAGGCCATACAGCCTTACTCACAAATACTCAACTCTGCCATGATAGCAGGTACACAGCCATAGGCAATAGGTAAACGAATGGGTGTGGCTGGGTTCCAATGAAATGCTATTGAAAAACAGGCAGGAGGCCAACTTGGCCATAGCTTGTAGACCCTGTTCTAGTGGAATAATTTTATCCCCACAATGTCATACCACTGCATCCCTGGCACCCAGCCCAATGGCTGGCACACAATGACACTAAAAACATGTAATGAGTACTCACTATGTGCCAGGCAGTGGCCTAAGAACTTTGCATTCATCATTTCAGTGTACTCTAATAACCTTAAAGTTGTAGGTTAATTATAGTGATCCTATTTTACAAACTGAGAAAACTGAGGCGCAGAAATGTTAATCAACTTGCATAAGGTTAAGTGATGTAAACCAGGAGTCAAACTCAGGCAAGTCTGACTAAAAACTCTTATTAACAACTGTTACGCTCCCTATCTATGTGCTTAATAAATATTTATTAAACTTACGAATGAATAATGCCAAATGTTCAAATTTACTTAAAATTAGAATGTGATTCCATCATTAGGTACATTTTCTTAAGAAGCATCTTACATTTAAAAATAGCTTTATTATCCAAAAGAAAAAGTCAATTTAAATGTCTGTGAAAATCTAATAGGAAGAAAATAAAATCACATCACCTGTGATCTTCCCATCTCCCAAAATAAAATTTCTTCTCTGAAAAGTTTAAAAAGTTAGTGTTAAAAAGACTAATTGTGGTTTTTCAAAACATGCCTTCTTTTGTATTTTTGAGTCAAAGACCATACCAAAAAGCAGATTTCTCCTGGTTTAAGATTTTAAAATCTTAAGCAACAAGCCAACTAAGACTACAGTTAACTCCTTTGACAAGTCAGAATCAGAATAGTAACAGATAAACTATAGGGCTGTATCCTTCTGGAAACCAGCTGGCCACAACAATCAAATCACAAGTTCGCATATAATTTGCATGGGGTCCTTAACATTACTGTATTAATGAAAATATAAAGATCTTTTGTGGACTTGAGACAATCCAATCTGTAAGTCACATAACACAGAAGAACTTCAGAATTAAAATTAATAATGAGAAGTAAAATTAAGCGAATATAAATATAAAAAATAATTAACTTTTTATAAGAAATATATTGAGATACTAAAAAACAGTAACTTTTACCATTCCAGCCAAAAATTTATAATTTTCTACGATGAAATGACAGAAAAAACAGCTTTTGTGTTATATTAAAGAACATCTATTACATATGTCTAAGCATTCTACCTGCAGTTTAATTTTTAAATATTATTTATAAGCAAAGTGGAGGTTTTGCTTTCTGGGGTTACTTAGTTTTTGCTTCCTTTTCCTTTACCCCATTAGAAATAACTTGCTATGAGTTAAGAACTTTTCCAACAGTAAAAGTAAAATGAAGGGCCGGCCCGTGGCTCACTCGGGAGAGTGTGGTGCTGATAACACCAAGGCCCCAGGTTCGGATCCCATATAGGGATGGCCGGTTCGCTCACTGGGTGAGTGTGGTGCTGACAACACCAAGTCAAGGGTTAAGATCCCCTTACCGGTCATCTTTTTAAAAAAAAAAAAAAAAAAAAAAAAAGTAAAATGAAACCTTAAAAAAAAAAAGGCATCTTGCTATCCTTTATACTTTCTGTAAAAAAAAAAAAAAAAAAAAAAAAAAAAAAAATCTGAGAAAAAAGAATATAAAGACCACACATGACTTTAAATATGAAGTGCGGGCCGGCCCGGTGGAGCACTTGGTAGAGGGCGGTGCTCCCGCCGAGGGTTCGGATCCCATATAGAGACCGGTCCGCTCACTGGCTGAGCGCAGTGCGGGCGCGACACCAAGGGTTGCGATCCCGTTACCGGTCACGAAAAAAAGACAAAAAGGAAAAAAAAATAAATAAAAAAAAAAAAAATAAATAAATAAATAAATATGAAGTGCTATGAGTACATGCATGCTTAACTAAAACTAATTTTCTATCAGACTTACAACGTATGAGTTCCTTCAAGTTTCCATTAACCTGTTTATTTCTTATTAGCCACCTGTCTTTCATTCTTACAAGTTTTGTTACTATTTGCTTGTTTAATTCTGCTCCCTGCCACAAAACTAACTCGTGGTCACCATCCTCTAGCAATCTTCACTTACTCATAGCATCAAGCTTTCCCTCTCTTTGTTACTGTGCTCATACTGTGCTCCCCACACTATGCTCAGAGCTCAGAACTTAAGCCCTATTTCATCTGTTACCTAAAGAACTGGATCATATTGTAAAGGGTATTATTCAAAGCAAAGCAGAAAACTCTTGGCATTTCTACTACTAGAATAAATATCTCAGTATGGGAATTATTTCCGTAGTTATTCCTATATATATGTATCATATATGTGGCCTCCACAGAATATAAATTTTCTCCACTTCTTCAACTTCTACCAGGAAAGAAGGGAGAAACCATTTCCAGAACTATCATTCTATAATAAAGGAGAATCAAATAATAAATATGACTACTATGCTGGAAGTACAATAATCACAATATTTGTTTATTTTGCATGCAGTATATTATCTCAGTACCTAAACTATGTCCATTCTTGGTGTAAAAGCAGGTATTGTTGATAAGGTTAACACAACAGCCAATGACATCACCAGTTGTAAAAGTTGGTCCATAAGGTTGTCCGGTTCCAGAAGAACAAAATGAATGTCCGTCATCCCCATGGTAACCATATGAATGTTTATCCCAACCTAAAGAAAAAGTTCCAGTATATTTAGGAATCTCAGTATTGGATTTATTCACTAAGATTATGATAGGATAAGCCAGAATAGTACAACAGTTAGTACAAAGATAAAATTCTCAAATGTACATTAATTCAATAATTATACTACGTAATTTCTTCATTATTAAAATACTATTTTCAACATTAAGAAAAATAAATTAGCTACACAGAACATTAGAACAAGTCAAACAGAGAGGACTCATATCAGAAAAACATAAATGCAACATCCACAACAGGACATATCTTCCATGCATATTTTGTGTTAAAAATCCCAAAAGATTTTGTTTTGATTTAAGGAAAACAAACAAAGGGAAAAAAACCCAAAACACACACACACACACACACACACACACAGAGTTCAATGTAAAATAGAAAACTGCATACTAAATCACTGAAAGCTTTTCCAGGCCATGATCCAAATATAAAAGTCAAACAAACTACAAACAAACTACAGACACATCTATACCATTAAGAGATTTATCAGCAAAAGTATTTTTATGAGTTACTTCTAAGGAGAGTTTTCAAATAATAAAAATTTCACTTAAACCCTGTTTCAAGCATAACTTTAAGCAAAATGGTACAATGAAAGTACGTCAGGTTAACATCTGATTACAATGAGATGACAACTACATGGGCTTGGGTTGATTCTTTGTTTTAAGGCATTTCATAAAGTTTTATATCAGCAGTTTTGCTTTCTATTTCAAAAAATTCCCCTCAAAATTAACTTTTAACATTAGCCAACAGAATACCAGAAAACATAATCCAAGAATCACTTCCTTCTGATAAACAGTGTTGGGAAACAGTTCAGCCATCTCAATTCATACCTTCCTTAGTTTACTTCATAATATTAGCCAATATTCCCAGAACATTAAACGACTGAATATGGGTTAAAAACCAGGAATGTGATGAATGGCAAACAGAATCAGCCACATTAAAATATCTAAAGTAGCTGATATGACTATGTACTTAAAGTTAAAAATACCAGAAAACAAAACAAAAAAGAAAAAAAAAGTATGGTATATATGCTAATTAAGAGTTGTTAAATAGCACAGAATTTAAATATATTAAAAAACACTCAGCTTACATTTAGAACTCATAATATAGGTGATTAAAAATATAAAAAATCAGTATCTTTTACTATTTCAATTTATTACTTGAAAATTATAACCAGAAAGAGCTGGCTAGCCATAAGACTATACTATAATAGCATAATTCAATTACAGTTATACCTGGTAGTCTATTCATGTTCACACCTTGAGCAGAAAGACCAATTCCCATGTAACTGTTGGGGGGGGGGCGGGGTGGAGAAAGAAAGAGAAGCAGGTTATTATAGTCATATACGTATAAATTACCAAACATTCTCAAACATCAGAACTAAGCCCAAGTCCCAGGTTCAAACTCCTAAGGTAGCTACGAAAATGTTAAAATTCATTACATGATAACAAAAGGCATATTAATCACCAATAAAACTCAGATTCACAGTAAATTCCAATAGTAAGTATTCATAAATACCACCTAAACTATTGGTAATACCTATATTACTCTACTAACACCTAAAAAGTCTTTCCAACTTATTTACAGATAATTACTTAAGATTAAGACTTTTCATAAAAAGTAATAGTCTTGTGGAAAATAAAATGTTAAATAAAAAATAAGTCCTTTTGTTGTCAAAAGGACACTGAAAATTTAGACTACCAGGAAAAGGGGACATGGACTCACATTTGGAAAAAATGTCAAATTCATACAAACACATCTAAAATATTTAATAAAATTACCCTAACATATACATTTTTTAGTGTATCTACATAATGTTTTTTTCTAAAACTGGGCAAACTGACAAAATCTACCTAAACAGAGGAATCCTTATGATCGATCAATTTATGAAATTAGAACAAAATAATCGCCACAAAAACACAAGAAGACAGGTAATTATTAAGGTGTACAATTAATTTTCAAAAGCTTATAAAACAATAATAAAGCCTGATGAAGACAGTTTAAAAGGGGAAAAGTATAAAGCAATACACTTAAAAGTATGGATGAAAAAGAAAAACTAAATAAAAAAGCAAACAATTCAGTTTGTTAAAAGGCTAATTGACCATTTTGGATCCCCATCCCAGCCAGCTGCCAAAAAAACCGGCTAATTGACTGTGACTGTATCAAGATTCAAAATGGCATTGATAAAGTGCAGCCACATTTCCTAATAAAAACTCCAATAAAATAAGAATAAAAGGAAATTACTTAAATATGACACCTTTGTTCCCCAAAATCAATACAGCAAACAAGATACCCAACAGTGAACACTGAAGCCATTTCCATTAAAATCAGGAACAAGGAGATGCCTATAATTGCTAAACATTGTTTTAGATAATTTATAAAATAATGAAATTAAGGGCCAGCCTCTTGGCTCACTCGGAAGAGTGCGGCGCTGGGGAGCGCCGAGGCCGAGAGTTCGGATCCTATATAGGGATGGCCAGTGCGCTCACGGGCTGAGCATGGTGTGGGCAGCACCAAGGAAAGGGTTGCAATGCCCTTACTGGTCAAAAAAAAAAAAAAGTTAAATAACTAGTGTAAACATTAGGAGATATAAAATTATCTTTATTTGTAGTTGGTATCATTATATATATAGTAAACCACAGAATCTACGAAAAGCTTTTAGAATTAATTAGGTATTTTGGCAAAGTGACTGGATATAAGAAAAACATTTTAATTTCTCTCCTCGTAATAGCCAGCTAGAGGAAGGAAATGGTATGTGTAAAGATATCAGTCACAATAAATACAGAAACCATAAGACAGAAATAAAGTTCTCAAGTAAGGCTCAAAAAAAATATTTTAAAATCTATAAATAAAAAGACATGGTATATATCTTAAGAACTTGACAGCATAAAAATAGTAATCTTTCTAAAATAATATATACATGTAATGCATTTCAAGATAGATTACAATCAAACTTTTAAAAGTGAACAATATGATTTTAAAGTTCATACGTAAAAACATAATTTTGACCACAAAAGACAAAATTCTTGAAAAGAAAAATAATAGGGTTCTCCCTACTAGCTATTAAAACTCATAGTTAAATAAATTCACAAGAGCAATGTTACAAATAAAAGCACATGTTGAGTGAGACTTGACTGATAAAACATAAACAGCGTTTAAATGGATAGTCAAGAAGGGTCATTAAGTTTGTATTTTGATTCAGCCCCTTTGCTACAAATGTAACATAAAATATAAGTGTTATCAAAAAGACTTAAGACCCCCAACCAACTGCCAAAAAAAAAAAGACAATCTTTCTGAAGAAACAAAAGCTGTGAACAGGTACACAGCTATGGGCCTGCAAAGCTCTGGGTCTATGAGCACTCAGTAGTGGCTACAAGTGCCGCCTTCTCTGCGGAAACAAGGACTGAAAATGCTCCACAAGACGAGCATTAGCCATGCTTATTGCTTAAAGCCAAAAGCTGGAATAGGCTTCCCTTCTTTAAAGGAGGCTAACAAAATACTGATACCACCTGTTGCCAGGGCTAGAGGTTATTTGACATTGTGGCCTAGTTAAGGAGAGAGAGCAGAAGCCTCCTGGACCAGGATCTGAACTGTTGTTGAATGGATTGGTCACTGAATCTGCAATACTCCCAACGTCACCCTAAAGCAAGAACCTGGAAACTCTTATTACAGACCTATTTTGGACTGGAGGCCAACAAGTTAAAAAGCAAGTGCAAACTTTAATAGAAAATAAGCATAGAAAAAGATGAACAAAATGAAGAAAAATCTTAAAAATTTCCAATCAGAATGAAGCTGCAAAGACAAAATTCTAAAATATAAAACCAACAAAATAAACAACTGGAACATGAATTCATTCTAGATGACTCACTCAATGGACAGTCTAATTTAAAATAATATCAAAACAAGTATACTTAGGATACATAAAAGAAAAAAGAAGAAATCACAGTCACTAAAAATAAAAACAGTAGAGCACCAGTGTTTGCTAAGATAATTACCTAATAATTTTCCAGAATTGAAAAAATATTGCTGAATTGAAAATGTACATCGCATATTGAGGAAGATAAAAATTAAGTCATACTTAAGACACACTACAGAATATTAATCACAGACATAACCTTGAAAGCTACCAGAGAGAAGGCAGATTTCCTACCAAGGAATGACAATTAGACTGACAGCAGGCTTCTCCCCAGCAACAACTGATGACAAAAAACAATGGCACAATATGCTCAAAGTATCGAAGGTAAAGAAAAAAAACCTGTCAATCTAGAGCTTAATTCCCAGTTAAAGCTGTAAGAATGAGGGAAAAATAAGATATTTTAAAAGCTAATAGTTTACTACCCACAGACTCTCATAAAAGAACTATTTGAGGATATATGTTAGTAGGGAGACAAGTGAAAACAGAAGAAAGACAAAGGCAAAGAAACAATAATCAGCACAAAAAATTTCAAAACTATGTCCCTAAAATTAATTACTGATTACAAAATACTATTCAGAGTTTAAAACTCTTATCATTTACACATAATAGAGTACAATTAACAACAGGAAAACATAATCCACATTTTTAAAAAAAAGAGAAATAGGGAATGGCTCTGAGAAGATCCAGATGTTGGAATTAGCAGATAAGGAATTTAAAGCAGCTATTGTTACAATGCACACAATGCAGGGGAAAATACATTTGTTTTAATGAAAAGATAGGAAATCTCAGCCAAAAAAAAAAAAAAAAAAAAAAAAAAAAAAAAAAAAAAAAAAAAAAAAAAAAAAAAAAAAAAAAAAAAAAAAAAAAAAAAAAAAAAAAAAAAAAAAAAAAAAAAAAAAAAAAAAAAAAAAAAAAAAAAACAATAAAAATGAACTGCTATGGTCTGAATGTTTGTGTCCCCCGCAAAATTCATATGCTGGAACCTAATCCCCAATGTGGTGATATTATGAGGTGGGCCTTTGGGAGCTGATTGGATTGGTACACATATAAAAGAGGCCTGAGGGAGCTTGTTTCCCCCCTTCCGCCATGTGAGGACACATCGGAGGTACCATCTGTGAAGGAGAGAGTTCTCACCAGACACAGAATCTGCTGGTGTGTTGATATTGGACTTCCCAGCCTCCAGAATGTGAGCAATAAATTTATGCTGTTTATAAATTACCCAGTCTAAGGTATTTTGTTATAGCGGCCCAGACGAAGACAAGAACCAAATGGAAATCCTGGACCTGAATATCTGAAATAAATATTTACTAATGTACAATGTATAACATAATAAACATTTACTGATTAATAGCAGGTTGGAGATGACAAAATGAGTGTGTAAACATGAAAATAAATCTGATCTGAAGAACAGAGAGAAAAATGATTGAGATAAAAATAGAGCCCCTGGAACAATATCAAAAGGTCTAACATACATGTAACCAGAGTCCCATCAAGAAAAAAGAGAATGGGGCAGAAAAAAATAATTGACAATATTTATAGATCCAAGAAGGTTGGCAAACTTTAAGTCAAATACAAAGCAAACCACACTTCGGCACAAATCACATTCAAATTGCTGAAAACTAAGAATAAATACTGAAAGTAGCTGGAGAAAAATGACATATTACTTTCATAGGAAGACTGAGCTAAATTTTCACTGACTTCTCATCAGAAAATAAAAAAGCCAGAAGACAGCAGAACAAAATTCTTAAAAGTGCCGGGCGGCGGGGGGAGCCTTTCAACACAAAATGTTATATTCAGGGAAAATATCGTTCACAAATCATTCTCTTTACATCAAAATATAAAACTTAAAAAGAATGTGTTGCCAGCAGACCTGCTTTGCACACACATAAACAAACATCTCTTAATCTTCTTAAAACATATATGACTCTTTAAAGCAAAAATGGTAACATGTATTGTACAGTTTATAACACATGAAGATGTAATACATATGACAACTACAGCAAAAAAGACAGGAAGAGGGGACAAATGTTATTAAAATCTCTAGAATACCCACTAAAATACTGCAAAGAGATATAATTTAAAATTTAATAAATAAATTTAAAAGGTATTCTAATAACACAACAAAATGGTAATATTACCAGGTAGTGTTTAACTCAAGAACACAACGTTGGCTATCATTTAAAACCAATCAATGTTGGCCGGCCCGGTGGCGCACTGCTACAGTGCGCCGCTTGGGAGTGTGGTGGCGCTCCCGCCAAGGGTTCGGATCCCACATACAGACCGGTTCCCACTCACTGGCTGAGCGAGGTGCGGGCCCAACACCGAGGGTTGCGATCCCGTTGCCGGACACGAAAAAAAAAAAAAGACAAAAAGGAAAAAAAAAATAAATAAAATAAATAAAATAAAACCAATCAATGTATTTTACTATATTAGGAGTAGTTGCATAAAAAACATCGGACAAAATTTAACACCCATTCACAATACTCTTCGCAAACTAAGAAAACAAGGGAGCTTCCTCAACCTTTATTTACAAAAACTCCAAAACCAGCGTACTTAATAGTGAAATACTGAACACTATTCCCTGAAAACCTAGAACAAGGCAAGAATGCCAGAGCTCATCACTTCTACTCAACAATGTACTGCAAATCTAGTCATTTCAAAATGATGAGAAAGAAATAAAAGGCAGAAATAAAACTGGATCTATTTGCAGATAACATGACTGTTGATTTTTTAAAAAATCCAAAGGAATCTACAAAATAATCAGTAGAATTAATAAGTGAATTTAACAAGATTGCAGGACACAAGGTTAATATAAAAATAAAATCTTATTGTATTTGTATATACTGGCAACAAACACTGAGAAAATAAAATTTTTAAAATTCCATCTACAACAGCACCAGAAAACATAAGACATTTAAGAAATAAAGAAAAGACATGCAGTCCTCTCTTTTAAAAATTATCAAATATTGCTGAGGAAAATTAAAGATGTAAATAAATGGCAAGATATATCATGTTTATGGACCAACAGACTCATTATTACTAAGGCTGCGATTCTGCTCATGCTAGGGTTTTTTTTAAGTTTGACAAGCTGATTCCAAAATTTATATGGAAATGTAAAGAATCTAAAATATCCAAAGAAACCTTGAAAAAGAACAGAGTTGGAGGAATTACACAATCTGACTTCAAGGCTTAACATAAAGCTGGGTAATAAAAGCAGTATATTATGGCATAAGGATCAACAAATATATCAATGGAACGGATCAAGGAGCCCAGAAAGAAATCCCCATTTAATATTTTACAAAGGTGCCAAAACAACCCAAAAGGGAAAGGAAAGTCCTTTTAACAAAGAGTAATACGACAACTGACATCCATATGGAAAAAAATAAACCTTAACCTCCACCTCACACAACATGCAAAAATCAGTTGAAGATGGGTCACAGTCCCAAATATAAAAGTTAAAAACTATTAAGGCTTCTAAGAGAAAACACATAAGAACATCTTAATGACTTGAGGAAAAAATAAAGACATTAGGACACAGAAAGAGCCATAAAATATACTCATCATTTAGACTTCACCAAAATTAAAAACTTCTGCTCAACAAGACATAAGACAACCCAATTTTCAAAAAGGGACAAAAGATCTGAATGGACACGTCAGAAAATAAGATACTGCAAATAAGCAAGGAGCACATGAAAAAGTACTCCACATGGTTAGTCATCAGGAAAATGCAAATTAGAACTGCATTAAGATACCACTATACACCCTCCAGAATGGTTAAAATTTAAAAGACTGACAATGCCAGAGTTGCCAAGTGATAGAGTTCGGATGTGTTGTTCCCCCAAAACTCATATGGAAATCTGATCCCCAGTGTGGCAGTGTTGGGAGCTGTTTGGGTCATGGGGGCAGATCTCTCATGAATGGACTAATGTTCTCCTTCGGGGGCAGGGGTGTGTGTGTCATGAGTGAGTTCTCTCCCCGCCCCCCACCTCCTCCTCCTCGCCATGTGATCTGCTTGTACCTACCAGCTGTTTTCCGTCATGAGTAGAAGCAGCCTGAGGCCTGCATCAGATGCAGTTGTCCCAGAATTGTGAGCCAAATAAACTTTTCTTTATAAATTAACCAGATTCTGGTATTTTGTTATAAGCAACACAAAAATGGACTAATAAAGCAATGATATGGCACAACAGGAACTTTCATACATTGTGGGTGGGAATGTAAAATGGTACAACCTCTTTGAAACAAAGGCTGGCAGTTTCTCATTACACTGAACATGCACTTACACTATGACCCAATTCCATTCTTAAGAGAAAATGAAGACATGTGTCTACCAAAAGACTAGTACAATATGTTCATAGCAGCTTTCTTCACAATAGGGAAAAACTGGAAAAAACTTGTGTATCCATCAACAAGTGAATGGATATACAAACTGTGGTACATTCTACTTGGCAACAAAAAAATGTAATTGCTAACGTAAAGAACACAGATGAATCTCAAAAATGTTATGTTGACTAAAGGAAGCCTTACAGCAAGAGTATATGCCATATGATTCCTTGTATATGAAGTTCTGTAATAGGAAAAGCTAATCTGTGGTAGAAAAAAGTCAAAATAGTGGTTGCTTCCAAAAGGGTGGGGACAGGGCCTGACTGGGATGGAGCCTAAGGGAACATATCTGAAAATGATGTTATTATTTTATATTCTGATAGGGGTTTGCATTTTACAGGTGTGTGCATCTGTAAAACTCAAACAGTAAACTTAAGATTTGTGCATTTCACTGTATGTAAACTGTACCACAACTTAAAAAAAGAACAGTAAACAAATGTCAAGCAATAGTTAATGATATCCATGGTGTAGTGATTAGGGTTGCATCAAAAAATAAGACGGATCAATGGATGAACAGAAGAATGGAGATACCAATAAAACAATTATAGTCAGTTGTGCAATGCTGTGACATATGTATTCCTAAAAATCACCACACTATACAAAATCATGCAACAAAAGCCATGGGGCTTATGGGGGAAAATGAGGTTAGGAGCACAGCATGCAAAAATTTCACTAGTAACGCATTAAAAAAAGAACCCAATAAAAATATTCATGCAGTTTTACACATTAAATTGTTAAGGAATATACAAATACAACAACAGATTTGGTACTTTACCTTGAAAAAGACCTGTCATAAGGGTTATAGCTTGTGAGTTATTGTGCAGAGATGGAAGGAGGGTTATTTGACAGGTAAATTTGTAACACCAGATGTGGATGAGTGTGGTTCATATCACACAGTGAACTGAATAGCTGGTAGATGTTTCAGGTGTTTCAGAACATATAAAAACAAGCTCTAACTCAACAGTGAAGGAGAGGCAAACTTTAAGTATATGAACAAGAAATTTATTACTGTAGTACTATGTGTTTAGAAAGATCAATAGACATAAAGATTTTTCAGATCAATACAGGCTGAGTGTTCCTTATCTAAAATGTTTGGGACCAAAAGTGTTTTGTATTTCAGATTTTTTTTTTTTGGATTTTGGAATATTTGCATTATACTTACCAGTTAAGCATCCCTAATCCAAAAATCCAAACTCCAAAGTGCTCCAATGAGAATTTGCTTTAAGTATCATGTCAGCACTCAAAAAGTTTTGGATTTTGGAACATTTTGGATTTCAGGGTTTTGAATTAGGGATACTCGACCTGTATGTCAATACGTGTCATCTCAAATTATATATATATATCTTAGCACCATTAAGTAAATGATGTTTGTACTTAACATATATAACAGACTAAAAGGACTAATTTATTTGTATTTGTATTTGTAATTTAGTTTAATTCCTGTTATAGATGGGTTTAAGCCTACTATCTTCTTCCTATCTGTCCAATCTGTTCTCTCCATTCATCTTTTTCTGTGTTCTTTTTAATTTTTACTTTTCTGTTTTATGACCATTATTAGATTTTGCTATACGTTTTGGTATTATCTTAATAGATAATTTATAAATTAAAATGCATTTTTAATATATCACAATTAAATTAGTATATTTATCTCTAGTATTAGTATATTTATTTGACATAGCAAAGACATAACTGTATTTTTAAGGAGAGGGTTTTTTAAAAATATTACTTATTATAAGCATATTATTATTACAAATTGTGATTTTTCTTTATGCCCTTTACCCAACCTACCCCTTCCCAAACTGCTCCCTGCCTCGCCCCCATCTCTAGTATTCTTTCTTTGTTTCTTAGCCCCATGTATAAGTGAGGACATGTGGTATTTCTCTTTCCTTGTCTGGCTTGTTTCCCTTAATATAATTTTCTCCAGACTCTTCTATGTTGCTGCAAATGGCAGAATTTCATTCTTTCTTATAGCTGAGTAGTATTCCACTATGTATATAAACCATATTTTCCTTATCCAGTCATCTGTCGATGGACATTTAGATTGGTTCCATATTTTGGCTATTGTAAATAGAGCTGCAATGAACATGGGAGTGCAGGTATCAAGACACAACTTTTTAAAACCTACTTACCTCCTGACAATTTTTTTTACTACTGTTGTCATGTCTCACTCCTTCATCACACAAACTCTCCAAAGCATAGCTACTATTGTTTTAAATAGTTAGTGCTATTTTAACCAAGTAAGATTAACACTAGACTTTCTCATCAAAAACCATGGAAGCCAGGGCCGGCCCGGTGGCGCACTGGATAGTGCGCCGCTTGGGAAGCGCGGCGGCGCTCCCGTCCGAGGGTTCGGATCCCTCATCAGAAACCATGGAGGCCAGGAGGCAGTGGGATAACATATTCAAAATGCTGAATGAAAAAATATAAACCACAACTTCTATATTCAGCAAAACTATACTTCAAATAGGAAGAAATTGAGACATTCCCAAATAAACAAAAACAGAATCTGTCAGTAGTAGACCTGCAATACAGGAAATAGTAAAGGAATCCTTCTTACTGATAGGAAAGGAAACTAGACAGCAACTCAAATCCACACAGAGAAATAAAGAACATCACTAAAGATAACTACATAGGTAAATATAAAAGACAGCATAAATTTGTTTTTGTTTGTAATTCTTTTCTTCTGTCTTATTTAAAAACATCCTACCTATCAGTACCTATCAGTAATTTCAATCCTACCTACCCTAAATCCTAGCTACCAGTATTTTCAATAAATGCAAATAGATAAAATTATCAAATCAAAAGGCAGAGATTCACAGAATACATTTTTTAAAAAAATCCAATGATACGTTGTCTACAGGAAATATTTTAGATTCAGACACACAAACAGATTGAAAAAGGAAGGAAAAAGAAATACTATGTAAAAGTAACTAAATGAGAGCTGAAATAGCTATATTAAATCAGACAAAGCAGAATATAAGATAAAAATTGTTACTAAAGACAAAGCAATATACTTTATTATGATAAAAGGGTCACTCCATCAGGAAGACATAAAAATTATAAATAATACAAACTTATTAACAGAACTCCAAAATATTTGAAGCAAAAACTGACAGATCAAGGAGAGAAATAGACAATTCACAGTAACAGTTTGCAACTTCAATAAAACACTTCCAATACAGAGAACACTTAGATGAATGTATTAGTCTGTTTTGTGTTTCTATAACAGAATACCTAAAACTGGGTGACTTACAAAGAAAATGAAATTTATTGCTTACAGTTTCTGAGGCTGGGAAATCCAAAGTCCATCTGGTGGTGGCGACAGTGACCCAGGGGTCTCACATTGCAAGATGGTGGAAGCAAAGAAAGCAAGACAGAGAAAGACAGACTCTCCTCTTCTTAAAGTCCTCAGAACCACACCCCTGACCACCATTTTTAATCCATTCACTACTGCACGGTCCTACAATCCAATCACCTCTTCAAGGCTCCACCTTTCAATTACCATAATAGGATTTCCCACCCTCTTAACAGAGTAAGGGCTAAGTTTCTAATACATTAAACTTGGGGAACACAATTCAAGCTTCAATGATTTTTGGAGGGACATAATTCAATCCACTACAACAAGGAAATACAAAACTTAAAACTGTAAACCAACTACAGATGGTCCCCAACTTATGATGGTTCAACTTATAATTTTTTAACTTTATGATGGGTTTATCAGGGTATTAAGTGCATTTTTGACTTAAGATATTTTTGACTTAAAATGGGTTTATCGGGATGTAACCTCATCTTAAGCTGAGGAGCATCCATAGAACTAAAGAGACATCTATAGAACTCTAGGATACATCTAAAGTGAACATACATCTCAAGTGAACATAGAAGGTTATGTTGGATATTCTCCAGAATATGTTAGGCCATAAAACCTCAATAAATTTAAAAGGATTGAAAGCATGTGCAAAGTATATTCTCCAACCGCAAGGTAATTAAACTAGAAATCAATAACAGAAGGAAATTTGGAAAGTACATAAATATGTGGACCCTATACAACACACTCTTAAAAAAACCAATAAGACAAAGAAGAAATCACAAAGAAAATCAGAAAATAGTTAGAAATGAATGACAATGAAAATACGGCACTTCAAAATTTATGGGGTGCAGCTAAAGTAATAGTACTTAGAGGGAAACTTACAGCTGCAAATGCTATATTAAAAAAGATCTCTAATCAATAAGCCAATTTCCTACACCTTGAGAAACTAGAAAAGGAAAAATAAACTAAACCCGAAGCAAGTAGCAGAAATTAAAGATTAGAGCAGAAATAAGTGAAACAGAAACTAGAAAAACAACAGAATCAGGAAACTCAAAAGTTGGTTCTAGTAACCAAGAAAAAGAAGAGAGAAGATTCAAATTACTAAAAACCAGAAATTAAAGAAGGAAAATCACTACCAAACTATAAAGGATTAAAAGGGGAAAAAAGATAAGAAAATACGGGCCGGCCCAGTGGCACACTGCTATAGTGCGCCGCTTGGGAAGCGTGGTGGCGCTCGCGCCGAGGGTTCGGATCCCACATACAAACCGGTTCCCGCTCACTGGCTGAGCGAGGCGCGGGAAGTTGGAAGACTCACACCTCACAATTTTAAAACTCACTACAAAGCTGTAATGAAGAGAGTGTATCCCTGGCTTTAGACATATAGATCAATACAACAGAATGAGAGCTGTGATGGTTAATTTTGGGTGTCAACTTGACTAGATTAAAGAATATCTAGAAACCTGGTAAAGCATTATTTATGGGTGTGTCCGTGAGGGTGTTTCCAGAGGAGATTAGCATGTGAGCCTGAGTGGACTACGTGGAAAAGATCTGCCCTCAATAAAGGTGGCACCATTCAATCAGCTGGAAGCCTGGAGAGGACAAAAAACAGAGGAGGAGGTGAACTGTCTCTATCTGTTGGAGCTAGGATACACTCTTCTTTCCTGTCTTTGGACATCAGAATTCCAGGCTTCTCAGTCTTTGGGTTCCAAGATGTATACCCATGGCACCCCCAGGCTCTCAGACCTTTAGCCTTGGTTGGAGAATTGCCCATGGTTCTGAAGCTAAGATCTCTAATCAATAAGCCAATTTCCTACACCTTGAGAAACTAGAAAAGGAAAAATAAACTAAACCCGAAGCAAGTAGCAGAAATTAAAGATTAGAGCAGAAATAAGTGAAACAGAAACTAGAAAAACAACAGAATCAGGAAACTCAAAAGTTGGTTCTAGTAACCATGCAAAAGAATGAGATTGAATCCCTACCTCACACCATATATAAAATTAACTCAAAATGAATTAGAGAGCTAACTGAATAGCTAAAACTATAAAACTCTTAGACACGCAAAAGAATGAGATTGAATCCCTACCTCACACCATATATAGAAATTAACTCAAAATGAATTAGAGAGCTAACTGAATAGCTAAAACTATAAAACTCTTAGACAAAAACACTGAATTAAGTTTTTGTGACCCTGGCTTAGGCAACGATCTTTTTAAAAAAGACACCAAAAAGCAGAGGAAACAAAGAAAAAAACAGATAAACTAGATTTCGTAAAAATTTAAAACTTTTGTGCTTCAAATGATACTGTCAAGGAAATTAGAAGACAATCCACAGAACAGGAGAAAATATATGCAAATCATGTATCTGATAGCGACCTCTTCCCAGAATATATAAAGAACTCTTATACCTCAACAATAAAAAGAAAACCTGACTAAATAATGAACAAAGGATCTGAATAGACATTTCTTTAAAGATGTACACATGACAAATAAGCACATAAAAAGATGCTCAATATCATCAGTAATTAGTTAAATGCAAATCAGAACCACAATGAGATCTCACGTCACCCACACTAGGATGGCTAAAATTAAGAAAACATGTATTGGCAAGAATGTGGAGAAACTGGAACTATCATAGCTGGTGGGAAAGTAAAATGGTGCAGCCACTCTGGAAAACAGTCTGGCAGTTCCTCAAAATGTTAATCATAGAGTTTCCATATGACCCAGCAATTACACTCCAGTGTTATTTATCCAAAAGAAATAGAAACATATATCCACACTAAAATGTTGCACGAATGTTCTTAACAGCATTATTCATAATAGCAAAAAAGTGTTTCTGGGTTGGCTGGTTCACTCGGTTGGTTACAGCATTGTGCTAATCTGATTACACCAGGTCCAGGGTTTGATTCCTGTACTGGCCCAGCTGCCCAAACAAAAACAAAGTGTTTCCACCAACTGATGAATAGATAAATAAAATGTGATATATCCATATAATGGAATATTATTTGGCAACACAAAGGAATAGAGTATAATACTCATATATGCTACAAGATGAATCTTAAGAACATAACGCTAAAATGAAGAGTCAGAAGCAAATGGTCTCATACTGTATGATTCCATTTGTATGAAATGTCCAGAAAGGTAAAATAGATCAGTGGTTACTGGGAGGACTGACTGCTTATGGGTACAGGGCTTCTATTTCAGGTGATGAAAATATCCCAAAATTAAATAGTGGTAAGGGTTGCTTAACTGTGAATGTAGTAAAAACTAGTGAATTGTGCACTTTTAAATAGTGAATTTTTATGGTATGTGAATTATATCTCACTAAAACTCTCATAAAAAAATAAACAGGAAGATTTCTGAGTTCAGCTCCAATATGTAAAGAGCTTGGAAATCATCACTCCTATACTCACAAGAAAAAAGCTAAAACAACTGAAAATCAACTACTCTTAGATTCACTAGAAAACTGAGTTCACAGCACAAAACACCTTCAGGAAAACTGAAGAGACAAGTGAATACAGAGAATCAGAATTTACCAGGAGCAGAAGGCTCTGAAGCCAATAACTGGAAGGAACACCTTAAAGGTAATTGATGAATTGCTGGAGATTTAGGGCAAACTACCTTGAGCATTACAAACTCCTGGGGGCCTAGTCTTAGGGGAGCCTCCACACTTTCATGAGTTGTACCTCTAGGAGCTCTACCAGGTTTTCACTAGAGAAAAATCCCCTCCAGTTTTGGGCAGGGGAAAGGGAAAAGTAACAATTTTGAAATATGCCTAGAGTACTCTATTCTCTTTAATAAAGCCCAGCCTTCAAGAGAAACTGCTTTCCCAGAAATTAACATGACCCAGAGGAAGGGCAATTAGACTCCAGCCCCTCTAACCTTCCTGAGGGAAGTAAGAGGAGGAGAAGGGAGGCTGAGAAACTCTTCCAAAGATCACAGTGCAGGGACTCTAGTCCACTAAAAACACCAGAGTTCATCACAAGATTATAGAACACTTCCCCTCCCCAATACCTTATCACCACATCAACAGCTCAAATATAATAATAGTAGATTACAACTGAAAGAGCTGCAAGACATGGATTCTATTTATGGAGTTTCCAGGGAAACTCAAAACAGCAGGGAAGACAAAAACAAGGAAACTGGAGGAAAATGAAGCCTATGACACCTGCAAACGATACAACCACCTCGCAAACATTAAACACAGCTTAACTCTTAGGGAGATAAACAGAAAACCTCACAGTTAAGACCTATTTACCTGAGTTTCTATTATCCAATAAGTCATGTCTAGATTTCAACAAATAATTGCACAGCATGTAAAAGGCAAGAAAAAACATACTCTGAAGAGACAAAGCAAGCATCTGAAAATCAGACTCATATGGAAGTCAAACTGGGAGTTTAAAATAACTGAGTAATATACTAAGGGCTATAGAAGGAAGAATCAAAACGAAATAGTAGAAATCAAAAACACTAACACAAATGAAGAATGTCTTTGATGGGCTATCAATAGACTGAACACAACAAAGGGAAGAATCAGTAATAGAAACTTCCACCCTGAAATGCCAAGAGAAAAAAAGAATGAAAAAACTGGAACAGGGGCCGGCCCGGTGGCGCACTGCTACAGTGCGCCGCTTGGGAGCGCGGTGGCGCTCCCGCCGAGGGTTCAGATCCCACATACAGACTGGTTCCTGC
>NW_007726767.1:504336-508805 GCF_000696425.1 Galeopterus variegatus
CATAAAGAACATCTATGAAAAATCCATAGCTAAGATCATATTAACGGTAAAAGACTGAATGCTTTCCCCTTAAGATCAGGAACAAGACAAGGATGTCCTTTCTCACCACTTCTTTTCAATGTAGTACTGGATGTTCTACCCTTGGCAATATGGCAAGAAAAAGATATAAAAGCCATCAAGCAAGAAGTAAACTTCTTCTAGTCACAGATGACATAATCTTCTATACAGTAAATCCTAAAACATCCCCACCAAAAAAGTATTAAAATTAAAACAGGTTCAACAAGACTGCAGGATACAAGAGCAATATGCAAAAATCAGTTGTATTTCTACACACCGGTAATGAATAATTTGAAAATAAATTTAAGAAAAAACAATTTACAACAGAATAAAAAAAATACTTAGGAATAAATGTAACAAAAGAAGTGCAAGACTTAAACACCAAAAACTACAAACCGTTGTTGAAAGACATTAAAGAACACCTAAATAAATGGAAACATTCCCATGCCCATGGATTAAGAAACTTAATATTATTAAAAAACTTAATATTGTTAAAATGGCAATACTCCCAAACTAATCTAGAGATTCAACATAATCCCTACCAAATTCTAACTTACTTTTTGCAGAAACTGACAAACTGATCATAAAATTCACATGGAAATGCAAGGGGCCCAGAAGAGGCAAAATAATCTTGCAAAGTAAGAACAAAGTTGGAAGACTCACACCTCACAATTTTAAAACTCACTACAAAGCTGTAATGAAGAGAGTGTATCCCTGGCTTTAGACATATAGATCAATACAACAGAATGAGAGCTGTGATGGTTAATTTTGGGTGTCAACTTGACTAGATTAAAGAATATCTAGAAACCTGGTAAAGCATTATTTATGGGTGTGTCCGTGAGGGTGTTTCCAGAGGAGATTAGCATGTGAGCCTGAGTGGACTACGTGGAAAAGATCTGCCCTCAATAAAGGTGGCACCATTCAATCAGCTGGAAGCCTGGAGAGGACAAAAAACAGAGGAGGAGGTGAACTGTCTCTATCTGTTGGAGCTAGGATACACTCTTCTTTCCTGTCTTTGGACATCAGAATTCCAGGCTTCTCAGTCTTTGGGTTCCAAGATGTATACCCATGGCACCCCCAGGCTCTCAGACCTTTAGCCTTGGTTGGAGAATTGCCCATGGTTCTGAAGCTTTTGGACTCAGGCTGAGCCATACTACCGGCATCCCAGGATCTCCAGTTTGCAGATGGCCTATCGTGGAACTTCTCAGCCTTCATAATTGTGTGAACCAATTCCCCTAATAAATGCCCTATACATATCCTATTGGTTCTGTCTCTCTGGAGAACCCTGACTAATACAAGAGTCCAGAAATTAACCTTTATATTTCTGGTGAACTGATTTTTGACAAAGGGAAACAATAATTCAATGGGAAAAAAAGTCTTTTCAACAAATGGTGCTGGGACAACTAGATATACACACGCAAAAGAATGAGATTGAATCCCTACCTCACACCATATATAAAATTAACTCAAAATGAATTAGAGAGCTAACTGAATAGCTAAAACTATAAAACTCTTAGACAAAAACACTGAATTAAGTTTTTGTGACCCTGGCTTAGGCAACGATCTTTTTAAAAAAGACACCAAAAAGCAGAGGAAACAAAGAAAAAAACAGATAAACTAGATTTCGTAAAAATTTAAAACTTTTGTGCTTCAAATGATACTGTCAAGGAAATTAGAAGACAATCCACAGAACAGGAGAAAATATATGCAAATCATGTATCTGATAGCGACCTCTTCCCAGAATATATAAAGAACTCTTATACCTCAACAATAAAAAGAAAACCTGACTAAATAATGAACAAAGGATCTGAATAGACATTTCTTTAAAGATGTACACATGACAAATAAGCACATAAAAAGATGCTCAATATCATCAGTAATTAGTTAAATGCAAATCAGAACCACAATGAGATCTCACGTCACCCACACTAGGATGGCTAAAATTAAGAAAACATGTATTGGCAAGAATGTGGAGAAACTGGAACTATCATAGCTGGTGGGAAAGTAAAATGGTGCAGCCACTCTGGAAAACAGTCTGGCAGTTCCTCAAAATGTTAATCATAGAGTTTCCATATGACCCAGCAATTACACTCCAGTGTTATTTATCCAAAAGAAATAGAAACATATATCCACACTAAAATGTTGCACGAATGTTCTTAACAGCATTATTCATAATAGCAAAAAAGTGTTTCTGGGTTGGCTGGTTCACTCGGTTGGTTACAGCATTGTGCTAATCTGATTACACCAGGTCCAGGGTTTGATTCCTGTACTGGCCCAGCTGCCCAAACAAAAACAAAGTGTTTCCACCAACTGATGAATAGATAAATAAAATGTGATATATCCATATAATGGAATATTATTTGGCAACACAAAGGAATAGAGTATAATACTCATATATGCTACAAGATGAATCTTAAGAACATAACGCTAAAATGAAGAGTCAGAAGCAAATGGTCTCATACTGTATGATTCCATTTGTATGAAATGTCCAGAAAGGTAAAATAGATCAGTGGTTACTGGGAGGACTGACTGCTTATGGGTACAGGGCTTCTATTTCAGGTGATGAAAATATCCCAAAATTAAATAGTGGTAAGGGTTGCTTAACTGTGAATGTAGTAAAAACTAGTGAATTGTGCACTTTTAAATAGTGAATTTTTATGGTATGTGAATTATATCTCACTAAAACTCTCATAAAAAAATAAACAGGAAGATTTCTGAGTTCAGCTCCAATATGTAAAGAGCTTGGAAATCATCACTCCTATACTCACAAGAAAAAAGCTAAAACAACTGAAAATCAACTACTCTTAGATTCACTAGAAAACTGAGTTCACAGCACAAAACACCTTCAGGAAAACTGAAGAGACAAGTGAATACAGAGAATCAGAATTTACCAGGAGCAGAAGGCTCTGAAGCCAATAACTGGAAGGAACACCTTAAAGGTAATTGATGAATTGCTGGAGATTTAGGGCAAACTACCTTGAGCATTACAAACTCCTGGGGGCCTAGTCTTAGGGGAGCCTCCACACTTTCATGAGTTGTACCTCTAGGAGCTCTACCAGGTTTTCACTAGAGAAAAATCCCCTCCAGTTTTGGGCAGGGGAAAGGGAAAAGTAACAATTTTGAAATATGCCTAGAGTACTCTATTCTCTTTAATAAAGCCCAGCCTTCAAGAGAAACTGCTTTCCCAGAAATTAACATGACCCAGAGGAAGGGCAATTAGACTCCAGCCCCTCTAACCTTCCTGAGGGAAGTAAGAGGAGGAGAAGGGAGGCTGAGAAACTCTTCCAAAGATCACAGTGCAGGGACTCTAGTCCACTAAAAACACCAGAGTTCATCACAAGATTATAGAACACTTCCCCTCCCCAATACCTTATCACCACATCAACAGCTCAAATATAATAATAGTAGATTACAACTGAAAGAGCTGCAAGACATGGATTCTATTTATGGAGTTTCCAGGGAAACTCAAAACAGCAGGGAAGACAAAAACAAGGAAACTGGAGGAAAATGAAGCCTATGACACCTGCAAACGATACAACCACCTCGCAAACATTAAACACAGCTTAACTCTTAGGGAGATAAACAGAAAACCTCACAGTTAAGACCTATTTACCTGAGTTTCTATTATCCAATAAGTCATGTCTAGATTTCAACAAATAATTGCACAGCATGTAAAAGGCAAGAAAAAACATACTCTGAAGAGACAAAGCAAGCATCTGAAAATCAGACTCATATGGAAGTCAAACTGGGAGTTTAAAATAACTGAGTAATATACTAAGGGCTATAGAAGGAAGAATCAAAACGAAATAGTAGAAATCAAAAACACTAACACAAATGAAGAATGTCTTTGATGGGCTATCAATAGACTGAACACAACAAAGGGAAGAATCAGTAATAGAAACTTCCACCCTGAAATGCCAAGAGAAAAAAAGAATGAAAAAACTGGAACAGGGGCCGGCCCGGTGGCGCACTGCTACAGTGCGCCGCTTGGGAGCGCGGTGGCGCTCCCGCCGAGGGTTCAGATCCCACATACAGACTGGTTCCTGCTCACTGGCTGAGCGAGGTGTGGGCGCGACACCGAGGGTTGCGATCCCCTTGCCGGACACGAAAAAAGACAAAAAGGAAAAAAAAAAAAAAAAACTGGAACACAATATCCAAGAACTGTGGGACAACTATAAGACGTGTAATGCATGAGTAATGGCAATGCCAGAAGGAGAAGAAAGAGAGAAAACAAAGTATTTGAAGTAATAATGGTTGAGTTTTCAAAAATTAATGACAACAAACGGTAAATCCAGAAAGCTCTGATAAACAGGATAAATACCAAAACATCAACACCTAGGCTTCTCATATTCAAATGTACACCAAAAACAAAGAAAATCTTGAAAGAAATCGGGGGGGGGGGGGGGGGAAAA
>NW_007726767.1:509805-515959 GCF_000696425.1 Galeopterus variegatus
GGGGGGGGGGGGGGGGGGGGGACAACCTAACCTATAAAAAAAGGAGGATGAATTATATCAGACTTATCTTCAGAAATCTGCAAGCAAAAGAGAGTGGAGTGAAATAGTTAAGTGTTGAAAGAAAAAAACCACCAACCTCAAATTTGGTAACCAGCAAAACTATTCTTCAAAAGTGAAGAACAAATAATGACTTTGTCAGAGATACAGAAACTGAAGGAATCTGTGTTCAGTATACCCGCCTTGCAAGAAATGTTAAAAGAAGTTCTTCAGAGAGAAGGAAAATATAAATGTGAAAATTAGATCTATATAAAGAGAGCATCAGAGAAGGAATAAATATAGATAAAATCTTTTATTTTTCTTATTCCTAATTGATGAAATAGATAACTGTTTACTCAAAATAATAATAGTAACAATGGTGGGTAATTATAGTTTATGGATAAGTGAAATGAATTATGGCAATATTTTAAGGGACAGAAGGGTGGAAATAGTTATATTCTAAGGCAATCACTAACTAAAAGGTATGAGAACTTATAAAAAAGCAAAAAGAAAGAAAGCAATTGTTAGACAGCTAAGGTTCTGAAAGATTATCAAAAATATGACAGAGTAAACAGAAATTTACTTGGCCACCGTATTAATCATATATTTTACTTTCTGTATTTTATGATGTTTGACATCTTAAAAAGCTTGCTGGCCAGGGAGAGACTAGACTGTCCCTCCCAAGGCTAGACCTTTCTTAAAGATGGCAGACGGCTCACAGGGGCACATCTTTCACATACAAACCAACCAATCCTGAGCCTACAGCCCAATCCACCTCCTTATCTAATTCTCACACACCCAGCCAATAAACACCCTGCCCTAAATCATCCCAGTGCCATGTACTGGGCAATTAGAGACCACCTAGCTCAAAACCTGCTGGAATTACTCAAAGTAGCTACCCCTTAACTCTTTACTATGTCCTGCCTTGCCTTTCCTTGGAAATCCCAATAAAGGCTCTGGCCTAGACCTTCCCCTCACTCCTGCCTCTGCCTAAAACCTGGTTCTTCCCCTGTGGCCCTGCGTGAAATGCAATGACCCTCTCTGGGATCTGTGACTATAATAAATTTCTTCCTTCCAAGTCTCATTCTCATCTCCTCTTGTGGTCACAGTGACTTTACCATACCACATCCAACACTTACGTTCCTAGAACAGACACTAAATACACGAAAGAAATTCAAGTATACGCATGTTTAATAGTTAAATAACAATCACCAGATGATTATCTAAGCCAAAAGAATAGAGGTAAGAAACTTCCAACCAAAGTAACAGAAAATAGAAATCCTTTTCTTCAATATTACTATTCAAACCCAGATCATTTTGCTTTCTCGTCTGCGATAAAAAAAATTTTGTTCTAATTCTATGGTGACAGTAAAAGAGCTACCTGTCTCTATATACAGCACCTCCCCTATCCCATTTCTCCTAAATCATAAAAACACACACAAAACCCCCAAAATTACTTCTTGCCTCTGCAAAGTCCACAACAATACACATCAACCTCTCATCTGCATCTTTCTCCCCTTATTTCTCAAGAGCTATATAAATACAAAATACCTTAAATTAAGGCCTGGCTATGTTTACTAAGACGGCCTTCTAGTACCTATTCATTTATCTTGCCTTTTAAGTAATAATTAAGACAATAAAACTTTCAAATGCAGAATACTAGTATGAGAGTTCCTCTAACAATTATTTGTCAAAGAATTTCATCTGTAGTTAATTACAATAACAACTACAACCACCACAAAACAACAACAAAAAACATAACTTGGTTTCCTGACTTGTTAAAGTATCCTGTTAGGCTCCACTATAGTTTTAAACGTAAGGTAAGGAAAGTAATTTATCACATTATGTGTACAAAACAACACATTCTACTTTTTGCCTCCCAGGCAGTAAATTATTTCTGATTCTAATAATGTGATATTTTTGGTTAATAAAATTTATTTATATTGTAATCTATATTTAAAATCATCTTGTTTTTCAGCATGTCCCTATAAAATAAACAATGAAATGTAGGAATTCCAAATCACACAAGTAAGTTCATAAGAAACTGCTTCACATCTCAATTTTATAAACATTACAGGTACTACTTATCATACCAAGTGAGTTATATCTATAAAACTATGGAGACTGGGGTACATCTTATTGCTTGGTTTTTCAACAATAATATCTCTCTTTACAAGTGTTGCAATTTAAATTTACACTGGCTGTTCAAGACCTCCATAGGACGTCTCCAATTTTTAATATACATCAGTGGAAAATTCAGTGCTTTTATTTGTACCATATAAGAATTAGAAAAAAAAATTATTTTAAAAATGAAGACAACTAGGGCCGGCCCGGTGGCGCACTGGATAATTGCGCCGGAAAAGAAGAAACAGAATGCAGGAAAATTTTTAAATAAATAAATAAGGTAAGAAAAAGGTTTTTGTGAACAAATAACAGATGAAGTTAGTCAAAGAACATCCAACATACCTCCAAAAACAAACCCATGAAATAGTACAAGGCAAATACTGAAAATATCATACAAGAAAACTCTTCTGAAATAAAAGTAGACTTGAACCTATTATTTAAGACTGTACCTAAAGGTAAACACCAAGACATATTCAAGCACTGGTTCTTCAAAAAACATAAAAAATCTTTCGGGCATCCAAGCAAAAGACCAAGTTTTCTTGTAAGGGGGAAAAAACAGCTTAAGATTTTGAAAATAATACTTCATATCCAAGTGTCCACAGAGCTTGCAAAAAAAATGTGAGCCAGGAATTTTATATCCAATCAAGCCTTCAAATATAATGGGAATAATGGTCACAAACAAATAGTTTGAACCGGAAAGGACTTAAGGAATATTGTGCCCATGAACTCTTCCTGAGCTCTCTATTAGAAGAATGAGCTTCACAGGCCGGCCCGGTGGTGCACTGGAGAGTGCGCCGCTTGGGAGTGCAGCGATGCTCCCGCCCAGGGTTCGGATCCCATGTGGAGACCGGTTCCCGCTCACTGGTTGAGCGTGATGCGGGCGCAACACCGAGGGTTGCGATCCCGTTACCGGTCAGTAAAAAAGACAAAAAAGGAAAAAAAAAAAGAAGCTTTGGGTAAGGTCTGGTGATGAGTATTGAACATATTTAATTTAGAACTAACACTAAACAACGAGGATGAAGATAACATAGTATATACAAATGTTCTGTGCTCTTCCAATATAGATACAAAATAACAAAATGGAGAAGAAAACGAAATGACCTATTGATACATTTGACTTCCTGGATGAATCTCAAATAAATCATGCTGGGGTGGGGGAGGCATACTTGAAAAGTTATATTTATACAACATTTTGGTTTCAAAAGGCAAAATTATATAGACAGAAAACAGATCAGTGGTTGTCAGTAATTAAGGGTGGGAAGAGGGGTTGAAATGGAGGGGACCATAGGTATTAGTATAGAGGTAACTCTCTAAATCTAAAAATATACTAACCCTCCAAAAAAAAAAAAAAAAAAAAAAAAAAAAAAAAACCACATCATTTAAAAAAAAAATTCAAGTTTCCTTTCACTCCTGTCCTCATCTAACCACTTCCGCTACCTAGAAGCAACTAGTGTCACCAGTTACTTGTGATATCTGTTCAGAGTTCTCTATGGCATATTTGCTTACATTTTCAAAAGGAAATAAAGGAAGGATAATAAGCCAAGAACTAATAAAAATGGTTACCCGTGGGGGAAGAGGACAAGGATGAAATGAACCTTCTGTGAAGCACCTTATTATATACTTTTAACTTGGGAACAATGTAAACGTTTTACATAATTAGAGGAAACAAATAAAAAGCAATCACTAAAAATGGAAGATAAATTTAAGTGAAACTAACAATACATCAAGTTGGTGGGAGAAACACAGAGGAAAGAATTACTGCAAGTGACTTTAAAACACAGTATTCTGAATATCCATCCCTAATGGGATATATTCTAAAGACCAAAACAAAAAGGAACAGCAAAGAAATCATACAGTATTCAATATTCTTGTTAATAATATCGGTATTTTAATTTAGAAATGTATAAAAATATTCTAGGATAAAGCAAACAGTTATGTTAATATTATTAGAAACATTTTCAGAGTAAGAATAAAGACGTGTAAAATTAGAGAATTTAAGTAATTTGGAAACTCTGCAACTTACTTTGAAATGCATTAAAAAATGAAATGAGTTTATAGACAGATTTGTAATAAAGCAAATTCAGCAAAACCTTAACCCTAAAATGTAGGTGATGGTCATATGGGTATTTCAGTGTATTGGCTCTCCTGTACCTTTGGAGAGGAAAACTGCTTCAGATCCTGTACTAACTAAATTGCATAGACAGAAACACTGGGATGAAGCTCGACTCTTAACCAGCCTGTTCTTCCATCCAGCAACAATTACTACTCTGCAATCATTTTAAAACATTTCAATTACTCCTCCAGAAAAACCTACCCAAACTGCCAAATCTTCCACAAGAAGTCAAAAGGTCTAGGACCAACAGATCATTTCTCCTTATTTTGGAATGTTTACTTTTGCTAAGTGATTCCAGCAATAAGCAAACAGCAAGCACTCAATGTATTTGAGATAAATATAAACAGACTAGTTAAAAACTGCTTTTCTGGTTCTGAAAAACTGAAATATGATTTCAAGTAATATGAGGATACTTCAAAAAGTTTGTAGAAAAATGGAATTAAAACAGAAATCTTTCCATGAACTTTCTGAAGACCCTTCGTATATTCACAAAGCTACACGCAACCTTAAAGTCATATTGAAAGATTATGGGTGTCTCCAAGACATTATTAAAGTGGGATTTTCTCTCTGAATTTTTAATTAAACTCATATGAGAGTGAAAGTATAAGTAGTGGTACACATGAGAATAATATATTTTAAATATTTCTCTTATATGATTCAAATACATCTTAAACCATTTTTTTTTTCTTAGACTAATGTTGAAATACAGTTTGAATAGAGGGGGAAAAAAAGACTAAGAGAATATACCCCAAAATGTCAACTGTAGTTAAGTCTCGGTGGTAGGATTGTAAATGCTTTCAAAAATATCTATGCTTTTTTCTGTGTCACAGGATTCATTTGTTTGATTTCCCCTTTTGCATTAAGAATGCATTACCTTGTAACTGGAAAAAATTTTCTTTTAAAAAAAAACCTACCTATATATGTTTGGTATAAAATAACTGATGGAGTAAGGGGGTAAGGGTGATTTGGGACTGCACTGAAGATAGCCAACTCAAGAATAAATTTGAGAAATGTACAGTTATATAGCTCTAGGTCCCTTTCCTCACACTGCCTTTGTAGCTTGTTAACTCATTTTCCTCTCCACTAAAAACACAACTCCTGCTATCCTTGGTGGTTTCAAACTGTAGGTAAGGATGTTACCAAAATCTAAGATTCACACTTCATTCATTCCATAAATGCCGAATACCTACACTCTGTACTATGCATAGCATTACGGGTATACAAAAGAAAAGACATCATCCCTTCCTACCTCCACTCAGTTAACATATCTATCCAGCACCTATTTTGTGCTTGGCATTGCTCTACTCACTGTGAACTCAGCATTGAACCAGACAGACAAAAAATCCTTTCTCATAAAGCTTTGCTTCTCTTCACTTAAGATGTCTTTCATTACTATGTCCTAAACACGTGGCATCTTTAGAAACTCCACCTCAGAAATCCCTCCACATCTCTTAAACTTCATTAAGAACAGCAACATATAAATCTCTCAATTTTGTCTAAGTCTATTAGCTTCTTGCCAGTTTCATTTCTTCCTTACCCAGCCAGAACTAAAAACGGTCCATTTATATACTCCTTCACTAGTAACTTCAACTGCTATGATTGTTCTTGATATTTACCTCACTTGTAAATTACTATTCTGCACCAATCATACAATTCAACTCTCCCCCCAGCAAAGCCGAATATATAGAGAAGAATGGTATTATGTATGCAAACTGCTGTCACAATCAATTCATGGTTTTAAATCTCATGGTTCCTCAATACTTTTACTTCTCTGATCAGTGAATATTTACTAAATAACTATTTGTGGGACAACATAGATAAAACTGTGAAAAACACGGGCCGGCCCGGTGGCGCACTGCTACAGTGCGCTGCTTGGGAGCA
>NW_007726767.1:516511-529999 GCF_000696425.1 Galeopterus variegatus
CCGGTACGGGCACGACACTGAGGGTTGCGATCCATTGCCGGACACGAAAAAAGGAAAAAAAAAAAAACAAACTGTGAAAAACACAAATCTGTACTCTCCTACAGCTGACACTTCTGAGGTAGACAGATCTTAAATAGATAACTACTAATATGATTTAATGCTATGAAGGGAAAGTACAAGATGAAAATAAGTATCAGAGGAGCCTAGCCTAGTTTGGAGGTGGAAAAGTTGTCAAGACAGGCTTCCAAAAGTAGTAACCCTTTAAATTCCAATCAATTCCCTATCACATGCCACATTCCTAATTTAAACTTAAGTTCCCATACCCCACCTTTCAGCAAAGGACTCGCCTCAGTGGCCTCCTCAGTCTTCCCTTAGACTCACTGGTGATTCCCTTTCCTCTGTTTATACATATGACAAGGTCTCTTCCACCAAATGTAAATTTAAATAATCTTACTAAAGAGTATCTTGAGCCTTAAAAATGTGCATGCCCGTTATTTTGATTCAATAATTCTACTTTGAGAAATCTTTCCTAAAGAAATAAAGACAGATTTCATGCAAAAAGAGTTATTTAGTAATAAAGAGTTAGAAACCACCTATATAACAACAGGAAAATAGCTATGGATGTGCCTTAATATATTTATGACAGACTATGCTACAGCCAAAAACAAAAAACAAAACAAATATTCAGAGCTTTTAATTTCATAGGAAATGCTTACAACTATGTAAAAAATTAAGTACATATAAAGAAATTAATAATAAACCTGGATGTAAAAACCTGTAAGAAAAGTATAAATGTCCATCATCGGATGAGTGGATACGGAAAATGTGGTATATCTACACAATGGAATACTACTCAGCTATAAAAACTAATGAGATACTGCCATTTGCAACAACATGGATGGACCTTGAGAGAATAATATTGAGTGAAACGAGTCAGGCAGAGAAAAAGAAATTCCACATGTTCTCACTCATTGGTGGGAGCGAAAAAAAAAAAAAGAAAAAAGAAAAACAAACAAACTAATTCACCAACATACACACACACACACACACACACACAAAACCGGGGGTGGGGGTGGGGAAGAAGATATAACAACTATACTTCCATGAAGTTGTTACAACAAGCAAACGGAAAGGACATTCTTGGGGGGGAGGGGAGAGAGGGAGGAGGGAGGGAGGGGTCGGTGACGGGCCATAATAATCATATACAGTGTATATTGACAAAATTAAAAAATAAATAAATAAATAATTAATTAAAAAAAAAAAAGAAAAGTATACTTGTGCTTCAAATATACATAATATATATATAACTGTAAGAAAACAAGTAAAAGCATTAACAGCAATTAATTATACTCACACAAGATTACAGTTTTCTTCCTCACATTTTTCTGTACTTTTCTAATTTTCAAGTTGGCAGTGTATTATTTTTCTAAATAGATCGTGAACTGTTGTTTCCCACAAAAGCAACACAGCTACTTAGGCCACTGGCATGTCATCTCCATTCCTTATCTCTAATTCTCTGACACACTGCACCTGCTTCCATTCCAACTTTAAAGAAACTGCTATCACAAGGACTAACAACCACCCAAATGACAAACTAGTAGACACTTAGCAGTCCTCCTTTGGACTGACTTCCCTGGCTTTCAACACACCATACTCTCAAGGATCTGCCTTCTAAACTCCCTGACCATTCTTTTTCAGAATCTTTAGCCGGATTCCCTCTTTGATATATCCTTTAAATATGGTATTTCAGGTGTCCACCTTAGACCCTCTTCTTTTTTTACACTACATACTCAGATGATCCTATCAATCCCCATGGCTTCAATAACTTACATTCTGATGACTCCAAAATTCACCTTCGGCTCTGTTCTCTCTCCTAAATCCCATTTATTTTTAGTCAAAACCTTACTATTAATCATGTCAAACTGGATTTCAAAAGCAGTCCAACACTGTTGCCATCATGTTCAACTTTAAACATCCACTTCCATACAGTGTTTTTTTGTTTAGTCACATCACCATCTAGTCAATCATCTATTCAAGCCAAAACCTGGGAGTCACCCTTAACTCTTTCTCTCTCAACAGCTATCCCTGCTTCTCCCACTCCCTAACCAAGTTTTGCAGGGTATAACAGCCTAAATAGTTAACAAATCTGTCTGCTTTCCTCACTGACCCCACTACACAGATTAAGCCCTCAATTTGTTATTACAATACCCTAACTGGTCTTCCTGATATCAGTCTCAGATCTATTTTCAATATTATCCTCAGAGTTACCGATCTAAAATGCAAATCCAACCATATCATTCCTTTGCTTAAAACCAGTACCTGAAAGATAAAAGGTAATGTCCATCAGTATGAGAAGTCCCTCATGACTACCACCAGACACATTCCTCTCACAAAAAATAATGTTGTGCTTCTTGCAGCAGCAGCAGCTCAAGGACACATGAGTTTGCTGTGCACCGGGTACTCTTAATAGGTGCTTTAAATGAATTACTTAATTTATTCCTATGAGGTCGGCACTATTACTTCCCTTTTACAGATGAGACTGAAAGAGTTTGTCGAAAAGTACAAAATCACAGAATTAGTAAGTGGCAGAGCCAAGATTTAAACCTCCACTATATTTCTCAACAAAAGTAACTAATCAGCTTCTTTTTTTTTTTCCTTTTTGTCTTTTTTACTGACCGGTAACGGGATCGCAACCCTCGGTGTCACGCCCGTACCGGGGACCGGCAACGGGATCGCAACCCTCGATGTTGCTCCCGCACCACGCTCAACCAGTGAGCGGGAACCGGTCTCCACATGGGATCCGAACCCACTAATCAGCTTCTAAAACAGCTATTCATCTTCAAAACCTCTGCTCATACACTATCTCAAGAAAGACACCCAAGAAACAAATTTAACAAGGGTAAATGAGTGACTGAAGGATAGGGAGGTTAGACAGACTTTACTCCTCTTCTATAATCGCAGGAAAGCTTTCTCTGAAGCCTCTCCTCGTCACCACCCCATCTTCCTCCACTCTACTTTTCTAGTTTGTTCATATGTCTATTACTGTATATCTCATACTAGATTTAATTATTTATTCACATGTTCATTTCCCTTTTCTTTCTTTTTTTTTTTGTCTTTTTCGTGACAGGTAAGGGGATCGCAACCCTTGGCTTGGTGTCACCCAAACCGCTCTCAGCCAGTGAGCACACCGGCCAGTCCTATGTAGGATCCGAACCCGTGGCGGAAGCACCGCTGCGCTCCCAGAGCTGCACTCTCGCAAGTGCGCCACGGGGCCGGCCCTCATTTCTCTTCTTACGTGCATACTTCTGGAGGGTAGGAACCCTGTCTCAGCCATGTCTACAGGCCTGTCTCCATCACTGTCCATCCTAGGTTCTTAACACAGTATCTGGCACATAATAGGTACTCAACAAATTAAACCTCCTCCTCCATTATTTTTTTTTTAATCTATCATAATCTATCTATAGGCAGTAGCCTCATAACCTAACTCCTGCCTCTGGCCCCTACTCTCTGCCATCCACACTGCACCCTCCCCACTCAGTACTGTCTTTCTAAAACAGATAGCATATCACCTCCCTACTCAACAAGACTGAAGGCCACCTACTACCTACAGTGTTCCACCCCAGAACTATCATCAAGGCTCTCTAACATCTGATTCCATTCTTATTTCTGTAAACTCTTCATTATAATCTTTCCCAAGTCCCCAACAATAAAACCAACCACCTCAGTAATTCAGGAGATAAATTACCTCTGCCAACGGCCATACAGTTCCACTCTTCCAGTGAGACTATTCCAGCCATTTATTACAGTCTGGAATATTCTTCCCCAACAAAGCCTCTCAAATTCTTACTCATTTTATAAAGCCTATCAAATACTACTTACTTTATAAATCTGTTTCCTTGAAACAGAATTAATTACTCTCTCCTCAGTTCTCCCACATATGGTTTCATTCTTCAAATACTTGGTATATTATGTCTTAATCTAGAGTTATTTGTATATGTCTGCTCCCTGCCCCCCCCCGCTATATCTTCTAAATATTAAATTTGATATTCCTTGAGGGCAGGAACCACATTCAGTTCACTCAGTGTATTTGATGAGTTTCTGCTGAATGTCAGGTCCTCTATTAGCAACTATAAATAAGAGAGAGGAGATGAATAAAATAACTTCTTTCTTGTACTCACTCAGCTGCTGACCATGCAATACAGCATAGGTGTTCAACATATATTTGTTAATAAATGTATTGCTTACTCTTTGTTCACATTTTCCATCTGTGCTTCCATTTGCTGCTTACAGCTAATTGAATCTAGAAGGGAAGAGCTTACTGTTTTAAAAAGCCTTTTAAAGCAAGACAAAAAGAATCTCTTTTCCACTCCCAAGAAATAATCTAGCAAGTCGGGAAGCACAGAAGGAACATTCTGAAAGAGTACACTTGATTATCAGCAGAAGAATTTGGTAACAGAACAGAGGGACTGGATTACTTGCCACTTCTTCCTGAATCACTGTCAAAGAATGGCATCAATATTTTGTTTGAAGAGCTAAGAATACTCATAATAAATTATAATTCTAAAAACTTTCAGATAAATTTATTATCTCTTACATTCAGAATTAACCATATCTCCACTGCCTCTATTAGTATGCACAATTTAAAACTTGAATGAAATTCCTGAACTGAAAGTACATTCATAAGATAGACATTTTTAGAAATTCATCTCAACAGTCAATGATCACTAACGAGAACATAGAGTAAATGTATACCCCTTAAATATGAATCCTACAAAAAAGTCATGCAGATAAGGTAATTTAATTTTTTGTTATAAAATGCATTAGAAACTTATTTTTAATTAATCACAAAATTTAGACAAACTATCTCATCCTAATAAATTAAGCTTATTTTGCTAAAATAAAGTTCAGATTAAAAGTTATGTTCAGATTAGGAAAATGGCAAAAAAGTTATGTTCAGATTAAATAAAAATCCAAGACAGAAAATGAAATATATTCTTTCTTTCACTCATTAAAAGGAACTTCCTTCATGCCTTACTTTTTAGTCAATAAAGAAATACAAGTAATAATCATCACAGTCATATTCCTCATTATTAAGGCAGACCTAGAAATAATGCATATCACAGGATAAATTAAGCCTTTTCAAGCATATAATACATTAACACCAGCTCCTGCTGTTTTCTTCCACTCTGCTGAAAGATGCAATTCATGTCCAACTCTTGCCATTTCATGCGAAAACTTGTTGCCAATGACAACTTCTCTATAAAGCTGAAATCTTGGATCCAAATACTTATTTACCTGTCCTAATGTTGGATAGACACACTGTTTAAAAGAAAATTCAATTTTTAATTATCTTAAATTAAGTATAATAAACTCTCAGATGGGCATACATTATTACAAACAAAAGGTGAATAACGGCTGCTCTCTCTGGTCCATTCTTTACAAAAATGTTGGGATTTCAGGAAAGAATTTTTATGTCATTTGATATAGTTCAATACATCTCCCGAAAAACATTACTTGGCCAAAATTTGCAATATGAGTTGCTTTTTTTCATAAATGAATTGTTCTTCCCTTCCAAAAGCATTAAGTTGGGCCTAGAATTTTGTGCAACAAGTTTACCTACCAGAGAGACAAATGAAATTTACCCAAAGAAATACAATACTTTCCTCCAAGAATATACAGGAGATAGGTACTGCATCTCATACATTCACTTTTATTCATTCATTTGAATGCTAGCTACAATTAAGTATTGGAATTACAGAAATGTAAAGTAGTCCCTACCCTTGAATCTGTAGGGCTATCTACCACTAAGCAGACAAAACAGTGTAGTCTGCCCAAAATGTAAAGGAGGCATGGAAAAGACACAGACCTACTTTGGGGAGGAGAATGTGGCACAAAAAAGGTACCCATAAACTAGGACTTAAGGACTGATTAATTAGCTAGGCAAATGTGGAAAGAGGCAAGAGAAGTGAATATAAGGAAGAAGGAAAGGGTATGCATAGAAAACTAGAAATATTTGCCAGCATGTGCAAAGAACTACAAATAGTACCTGAGGGGTGAAAGGTAGGTAAGAATCAGGGATTCTTCAACATCATTAGTCATTAAAGAAATGTAAATTAAAACCACAAGAAATCACTAGACATCTCCTATAACGGCTTAAAATTAAAACAATAAAATAAAAAACTGGCAATACCAAATGCTATCTAGGAGGCAGAGCAACAGGAACTCTCATACACTGCTGGTGGAAATGCAGACTAGGCCAGCCACACTGCAAAACAATTTGGCAGTTTCTTATAATGTTAAAAATGCACTTAACTATGATCCAGCAATCCCACTCCTAGATATTTACCCTAGTGAAATGAAAACGTTTACACAAAAACCTATTCATAAATGTTTAAAGTGGCTATATTTGTAACAGCCAAAAACTGGAAACAACCGAGATGTCCTTCAAGTGGGGAGTGGATAAGCAAACTGGTTCACTTACACACGTTTGGCAATAAAAAGGACTGTGCTACCAACATATGCCAATGACAGGGATGAATCTCCAGTGTGTTGTGCTAAGTGAAAGACGCCAGACTTAAAAGGCCACATACTATATAATTCCATTTATATGCCATTCTAGAAATGGCAAAAGTATAGAGACAAAAAACAAATCAGTGGTTGCCAGGGGCTAGAGATGGGAAAGGGTTGACTACAAGTAAGTATGGAGGAATTTGGGGGAGTGATAAAACTGTTCTATATTATTGATTGTGGTGGTGGTTACATGACTGTACACATTTGTACACTAAAAATGTACACTAAAAATGACAAATTTTACTATACGTAAAATATACCTAATTTAAAAAATAATAGGAGAACAAAACAGATGAAGGATCCTGGCTACACGGAAATGAAACTGAAAAATTACACAGGAGCTAGTAACATTATGAAGGATGCTGCTAAGAAGTATTAGGTTTTATCCTCAAAGCAACAAATGTTCCAAATGATCTCACACAAGGTACAGACACAATTCAGTTCTATATTAGAAAGAATACTGACAATTATAGACTGGAGTAAGAAGAAAACAGAGTACAACTGGGAAACCAATTAACCAACCACCTCAGTAATTCAGGAGATAAATTACCAAGAACCGACTAAACGAGAAGCACTAAAGATGGACAGAGAAAGTTAAAGGTAGGAAATTCTCAAGTTTCTAGCAACAGTAAAACCCTTTTAAGAAAACCGATTTTGAGAAAAAGATTTAAAACAAGCTAAATTTAAATGCTTGTGGCACATTCAAATGTAAACATCTGGTTAGATATATTGGTCTGGAGCCCAAAGGAATAGCTTGAGATGCAGCATTAGATTTGAGACTCATCGAGGTATTTTGTAACCATAAAAATATAAGGTCAAGATCATGCAAAGATAAAATAAGTAGAGTAAAAGGTAAAGAGAATCCTGCAAATAATCCTGAGCAAAACCAGTATTATCAAGTTGATGACATAACCAGAAGTATAAAAAGAACAGGCTTACTGAGAACGCAGCTGTGAAGTTAGAAATGGTTATAACCATGTGCCTATTTCAATCTGGGGTCTCTCTCAACCACTTTATCCTTAGCATCTATGATCTTATTTTTAGTTTGATCATCCTGGGAAAACAGAGGCAGTTAAATGAAAAGCTGTCACTGAATTCCAAGATTTCACTTTCTACTTTTCATACTGTTGAAACTGAGAATATTCAACAAATAAAGTAAGAGGAATAATCTAATGAACACATTTCTTTTTCCAATTAATAATAGAAGGACCACTAAGAGATGTTATATGATTGACTTCAAATATGGGTCAAATTACTCACATAGCCCAACAGTTTTATCTTGGTAGCTGAACAAATGACCCAATGGCTGATCTCTGATGCCACAATGAAGTTATCAGGAAATACTGGTGGATAGATCCAATGATTCTAGATAATTAGTTCTTAACTATATGCATCAAAAATCCCTGTGGCACTTTCTCAAAATGCCTATCTTGCCCAAAGCTCTACTTCTAAATCTGATTTAGGAACTTTCGGTGTAAGGTCCAAACTACTATATTTTTAATAGTCCCGTAAGTGGTTCTGATGTGCACATACACACAACCCACCAATCCCAAACTGAAAAGCAATGATATAAAAGGTGGTTCTAGGATCTACTGTTGAGTTCTCATTTGGAAGCTTCTAAACCACATTCTAACCCCATCTCCTACAATCAAGAGCATACAAACATACACTTCTGAATCAAAATCTAAATTCTAAGCCCTAACCCCTGTAACATACCTGTGAATCACCTACCAGCTTTGGTTAACTAGCTTTGAGAGGATTTAACTTAGTAGAATTCAGAAAAAAGCAGTGTAAGAAAAGACATAGAAAATGAGTCATTATCCCTCTATTGTTTAATTCTAATTCACCATTTTAATAATAAACCTACCAGGAAAACTGAGTTACTATAACCAGCTCAAGCTTTATCTTCAACTACTAGTTAAGCAGAACCAGATCCAATCTGCTATACTAAGATATTCAGATTCCACTTTTATGATTATTAAAATTTCCAAGATTACAATTTTCCAATTATATCATGTTATTAATAAAAAAAAAAATTATCCCAAAATAACAAATGATTATTCTCACCAAAATTTACACTTACCCATCTCTTCCCTTACTGACAATTTTGACTTCAAAATAATAAATCCCACAGGCTGCTGGTATTGGATGCGTGGCACGAACTGATGCTGCATCTTTTGGGGTTTTGCCATGACCTGTATATGAAATAGGAAGGAAAAAAAAATCAAATGAGACATTCAAATGAAAATCTTAAACAATTCAAGAATAAATAAGGATTTTGGAATGACATATAATTTCTGTTCCCATTAGTTCAAATAACTAAAAACTTAATGAAACATTTATCATCACAATTAATCCAATATGCAAAATAGCCTGCTAGCCACTGAACTCTTCACACTATTACTAGAGTTTTACTCAGATTTTAGAATCTGAATACATTGAATCTAGCAACCTTTTATGCAAATTAAATAAAGTATTTCAGGGTAGACCATATTTTTAAGGGGGAAAAGGGCTATATTTGAAGAACATGAGAAAATGATTTTAATTTTATGAGACCTAATTTGCATATCATTTATAAAATTCCTATACACTCTATTGCCAAATGGCCTGCTTTTTAAACTAGAAGCATCTGAATCACAGTGTATTTTTAAGTGAAATTTTATACAATTAGATTGAACTGGCAAAACAACTTCAAGAATTTACAATTTTGTTCTTCGATACTTTCTTATCATTAATTCTATACAAAGGCTGATTCATAAAATTTCTTTAGTCAGCAAATCTTTAGTTGTACTTTTGGCTTCTTTTTTTTTTTCTTTTTTAAGAAAGGAAATAACACCATGCCACTGCTGACATTTTAAGAAGTCTGTTAGATAATGGCTTTTAAACTTCTTAAACTAGCTATTCTTCAATTCTAATCCCAGAGAATTTTCCTTCACTCACAATCACTACCCTTACCCCTCACCCAAGACACAAATTACCTCAAAAGCTAGCATGTGAACAAAATCAAGTAAGCAAGAGAAAATATGTCCATAAAATCACACAATAAAGACAGAAGTTGAAGTAGCATGTCAGAAAGCACTCAAAAAGTGTGAGACAAGTCTCCATAATCCCCCAAAAGACTATGAAAAACAATACTCTAAATCATTATTCAGGTGCTCTAGTTAGACATGCTTCACCCACTATAAATCTGTCATTAATCTTTCAGTCATACTATAACATCACCTTCATGGGCAGCAGAATTCCCCTTCTCAAATTTACCTAATTGTTTTAAAACTAAATACCTTCTTTGAAGTCAAAAATTATATCTTAAGATATACAATAACCATCACACACGAATGAGATCATATCTTCCCTTACTATACACTTTACCAAATTACCAACGCATACCCTATCATTAAACAGTTAAGTTTACACTTGCAATGCAAATTAGTACATGCTCACATGGCCCCAAAGACAGTGAATGTACTCAGCCGCTCTTTCCCATCACCATGAAAACTTGGGCTATGGGCAGAAATAAGTTCTCAGCCTGGTGACCATTGGGAGTCAAGAAACATGGCTAGGAAGACAAAAATCGAAGCAGCAATATACAGATGCCCCAAAACTTCTTTAACATATGTAGGTAATAGATTGGTATTGAGCTGAGTGGCAGAAAAAAATAAACACACAAACCTGCACACTAGTCACTTTTTAATAAATAAACGTTTAATAAATTATGGTTTCAGTAAAACACGTTTTTTCAGTAAAATATGTTCAAATAATTAAGTTACCTGGGAAAAGGTCACACAAACTAATCACATATTTAAAAATCAAACAGTTACACATAAATCTAAAGAAAAGCCTGACTAAACAGAAACTAACTGAAGTCCTAAATCTAGGACTAGATTTTATTATTGATTTTTTTTTTTGAAGGGGAGCAACCAAAACTCTTAGGGACAAGGTAATGTCTAGTATACTTGATAAGTAATAGTTAACATATATTCAATACTATGTAAAAGGCACTATTCTAAGAGCATAATATTTATTAGCTCATTTAATATTCAAGACATTGCCATAAGGTAGTACTATTAACTGTCATTTCACAGTTGAAGAAACTAAAGGAAGATATAGAAACTCGCCCAAGGTCATACTGCTGAATGAGAATTCCAAACCAGGATTTGTGCTGGGATTTAAATTCAAGAAGCCTGATCCAGTGTGAGCTCTGAAGGATTTAGTTACAATGAACATTCTGGGATCACTTCACATTTATCACCATCCTCCATGCTTGCTACTTCTATGGTTAAAAGAGAAAGAAAACTACTATTTAAGCGTAAACAGTCTCTCAAAGTGTTAGGAGCTTTTGTATGGATTTTTCTCATTCAACATTTATGAAACAGGAATTATTTAACCTTATTTTTAAAAATGAAGAATTTTACAAAGATTATACAAAACTTGCCCCAACTTGGTAGAATCATGTATGAATTAAAATCCCATACACTTTTCCATTATGCAAAAATAACTGGAGTACTACATAATCATAAATCTTCAAGTATCCACTATATTTATTATGCTTTAGTATGACATTATAGAAAGAATCTGCAAATGTTAAATTAAAAGGATATTTCATTGTTAAATTAAAATTAAAATTTAAAAGATATAGAGAAAATTTCAGATATAAGATTAAAAGGATTCATACTATTTCTTATATGAGCCTAGTAATACCAGAAGCAAAGGGCCTATTTCTAACAATGCTCAACAACTGGAAATTTATTATCTTAAACTCTGCAGTAACCAAAAAACCTCACACTACCAAAGTTTAAACTTTTAAAACCACAAAGTCCTCAATATTAAGTGTTTTCTGTATGACTCCAGAAGAAAATATATGTACTGCTTCAAAACTCTAAAGCTAGCAAGGTTAGCTCTTTTAATTCAAACTATATGTTGACCGCGTTTAACTGGAATGGAAAGAGTATGAATAAAGCCCACCCTACCCGACTCCCTCCACTCTTCACAAGCAGCAAGCCGCTGCCTTTCTGGAAATATAAATCAGCCTTCCTTGCATCGCCACCCCTCAATACAACTAAGTTTCCTTCTAAAGCCTCCCCTTTGGCCTAGGAAAAAGACACACTTCCTTGAAAATCTAGTTTGACCTCCATTTTTCACCTCCTTTCCGCTCTAGCCACATTGGCCCTATTTCAGTTCTTCACATAGACCAGGTCCGAGTCTGTGCCCACGCTATTCCCTCTAAGCTCTACCCTTTCCTCCTAGCCTGGTTAGGTCCTACACATCCTTTAGCTCTTAGGTCAAGCTTTACTTACTCAAATATTCTTTCTATAACCTCTCCAACTTGGTCTAACCTTTTTACATGCCCTCATTATCAACATGTCTTTCTCCTACACAACATTAACACAAAACACTTACTTGCGATTATTTTATTGTTCCTGCATTTTAATTCCTGGACCTCTTTATTCTACTGTCTTCCACTCTAACTTCAATTATTCCTTCCTGGAGCTACACTCTGGACTCTGACATCACCTATAACTAAACTATTCCACCTCAGAAATACTAAATTCTAATAAACTCTGTTCAGCTACAACCCATTTTTTGAATACAAATTAACTCCCATGCACTTGATAAAGACGGGAATGGTGCCAGCATAATAAACAAGTCATTTGGTTCATAACACAGCTTTTCCCAGTACATTAATGAATTAAAGAGAAAAAGTTAGCAATATACAACTGTCTTAAGTAAAAAAAAGCTGGGATTCCTACAGAAGCGCATGCCTATAGCGCACAGTGCTTCAGGAACTGCTAAACTTGCCACTACATTACTCCATCTGGGGAGAATTCAAGTGCAGTACAGATTAAAAGGTGCCAAGTTATTTCCTCTTTGTTTATATCAGCATGGATTCATGCATCTCATGCATATTTATTTCATATTTTGGGTTATAATTCACTACTACTCTATTTTGTTGTTCAAACTGTTCTAGCTTTGGCCACTGGAAGCTTTTTCATTTGGTGCCTCTGTCACTTTGACATACTCCCATTACGTGTTTTGTGTTTTTGTGCATTACTATCTGGCACTAAAAGATGCTGGAGGCTCATCTTTTATATTTCCTGCCCCAGTCCTAGAATAAGCCATTTCTCCAAGAAGCCCTGCTTGCTTTTATTGGAAAATGGTATAGAACCCAAGATTTAGGTACTAGATATGCTCACTGTTACTGGGGTTGATTGATTCTAGGCTGTCTCATTGACAAGGACAAGGAAATATATGCATGTATACTAATCCATGTATAAACACATATCTATATTTTTCTGTGTAATCTCTATGTAATATTTCTCTATGTGTATATAATAAGCTAAGCATGATATCCTACTGATGTCTCCAACTCTAATTTATTACCACATGGGTCATTCTAACCTCCTCCCTTTGCTTATCTGTAAATTCCATTCCAACAGTGAGAAACCTGGCTGCTGCCATCCCCATATCCATGTATTTAATTGTTCAATTCCAGTACACATGTATGACAGTATCAGAATTGCTAACACATATCACCATGGGATACAACTTTATCAAATAGAATTCAGTCATGTGTCACTTAATGATGGGGTTACATTCTAAGAAATGTGTCTTTAGGTGATTTTGTCAGTCTGCAAACATCAGAATGTACTTACACAAATCCAGATGGTATAGCCTGCTACACAGCTACGTATGGTGTAGCCTTTTGCTCCCAGCCAGCATCACCACAAACACAGGAGTAGTGCATTGCACTGCAACATTATTAGGCAATAGGAATTTTCAGCTCCATTATCTTACAGAACCACTGTTGTATATGCAGTCAGTCGTTACACAGAGCATGACTGGTGTCTTTTGCCATTAGTTTCAGATTCCACTGATTTCCAAAGTTACTTAGGTCAGCACCTCCCCCCATCCCCCCCCCCC
>NW_007726767.1:530999-532948 GCF_000696425.1 Galeopterus variegatus
CCCCCCCCCCCCCCCGGTTGTTTCATGCATCTGTAATTCATTTAGATTGTTTTGTCACATTCTGCGTTCTATCCTGGGATTTCCCCCATCTCTAAATGATTTAAAATATTAAGGTTCACTCTTTGTGCTGTAAAGTTCTACAGGTTTGACAAATACATAGTATAACACATCCACAATTATAGTACCATACAGAATACATTTACCAACCTAAAAAACCCCTGTGCTTTGTCTATTCAACCCTCTCCTCCTTCTTCCAGGCCCCTGACAACCACTCATCTTTTTTATCATTTCTATAGCTGTGCCTTTTCCAGAATTTCATATAACTGAAATCATACAGTAGATAGCCTTCTTAGAATGACTTCCTTCACATAGCAATACACATTTAGGATCCATATGTCTTTGCATGGCTTGATAGCTCATTTCCTTCTATCACCGAATAATATTCCATTGTATGAATGTACCACAGTTTATCCATTCACCTATTGAAAGACATCTTGGCTGCTTCCAGTTTTTAGCAATTATGAATAAAGTTACTAAACATTCAGGTGCATGTTTCTGTGTGAGCATAAGTGTTCATAGCAATTGGGTAAATACCTAGGAGCACAACTGCTGGGTGGTATAGTAAGTGTATGTTTAGCTTTGTTAGAAAATGCCAAGATCTTCCAAAGTGGCTATACCATTTTAGGTTCCAACCCGCAATGAATGAAGATTCCTGTTGCTCTGCATCCTCACCAGCGATTGGCATTGTTAAGACGTTTTGAATTTTAGTAGTCAAAATTTAAAAAATTTTTCCTCTTTGTTTAAATTTTAAAAAAAGTAAAAATTGGTGAAAAGGGCTAAACCCTGAATCATATTTTTAATTTTGATTAAATAGCCATCAAGCACTTACATCTTGGAGAAGAAAGCCCAAGACCTAGAATCTAAGGCTGTGATACTGGGCACAAATGCCAGTGGAAATTTAATGGGGCTTGTATTTTATTAGGACTGTAATTTTTGTAGTGTTCTGGTTAATGGTTACAAAGTTCCATAGGTTTTAAGTTGCTGTCCCAGCCTTATTTTTCCCAAAAGTCCTGTTACTTTTAGGACACAGTTTTGTGAAAAACCAGAGGTTTTTCCAGAAATGCATTCATGTCATTATAGCAGCAATGTCCATACCTTCCTCTAGGACACACACTCCTATTCTCTCCCCTTTCTGACTTCACTTCTACACTTCCTCTTCAACATCATGGAAACTCCAATTCCCTGAACCATTTCCTGTGTTTATTTCTTCCTTTTTCCTCTTCTAGGCTAGGCTACATGGTAATCACTTAAGAGCTCTCAAATACCCTTGATTTCCCTCATATCCTTATCCTTCCATCACACCTAATTGGTAAAACCATCAATACCATAATCCACCTTCCCTACTCCTACACTGGACAGTTGACTTCTGCTGAACAAAGTCCAACAATCTTGCAAATAACCACAGCTATGAACTAATAACGTCAACTGGACTCTCCCATCGCTGTCAACAATGTCTTCTGAAATCTTCAGGCAGCTTCTTCCCCATTCCTCTCAACAGCTAGTCCACATTTTCATCATTCACTTTAAGCTTTAAGGCCATTAGATACGGTCATATTCAACTCTACACTCTCCTATTACAAAGTAGTCTATGTTCATACCAGTCTTTACCTCTTCAACCATTATCAGAGGAACAGTATGTACTCTCCTCTCTAAGGATAACTATCATGTGCTTTGGAACCATTTTCCTCCCCCCAAACCCATACTCTATCAGCATCTCAAGCTTCTATTTTCTTTTTTTTTTTTTTGTCTTTTTTTTTTTTTTTCGTGTCCGGCAACGGACCGCAACCCTCAGTGTCACGCCCGTACCGGACCGGGACCAGCAACGGGATCGCACCCCTCGGCACTGCACCCGCCCCTCGCTCAGCCAGTGAGTGGGAACCGGTCTGTAT
>NW_007726767.1:533526-539873 GCF_000696425.1 Galeopterus variegatus
CCCTCGGCGGGAGCGCCGCCGCACTTCCCAAGCGGCGCACTGTAGCAGTGCGCCACCAGGCCGGCCCATCAAGCTTCTATTTTCAACCTCTTTCTCTTTACTCTCTCCTTCCCCTCAATTTGTAAGGGTGCAGTGTCCCAAAAATGTATACACCTTTCACAAAATTCTATGCCTCTGTGCTATAAATCATTGTCACTAATGACTAGGGTTGGCATTGAGTATAATAAACTTTTTTTTTTAACTTTAAGATAATAAAAACCAGGTATTGCTAATATCTATTTGTTAAAATATATTAAATTTTGCATACATTTATTGGAACACCATACCCTGGACTAATATCAGATTCTCATTTAATTTATGTCACTTCAGTTTTACCCACATAGCCAACTTTAAACAAAACTGAGTTAGAAACGATACAATGGTCTCTAACACAGCACTTTGCAAAGGAATTTTTAAAAATAATTTTGATTATGTGGCATTTCTATCTCATGCTAACATAAGAAGCTAACTCCCAGGTAAAATAAAACTCCACCATCAGTCATTAAAAACTGGGGGAAAAAAAAAAATTCCCACCTTCACCTCCATCCTCCTCTAGGTATTGCCTAATGTCTTCCTTCATCTATATTTCTCAAGAGTAATCTGTATTCACTATCCTCTCTATTTGATCCCTTCCGTTTACTCTTTGAACCCACAGAAATCTAATTTTTCCCCCAAAACTCATTCAAACCACTCTTCTTAGGGTCACAATGGCCTAATTTCCAAATCAAGTGGAAAACCACCTGTACCTATCCCACAAAACCTATCTGTTGCATCGAACGCTAAAGACCACTTCCTTATTTCCGATCCTCCCCTGCCCAGCTTCTGTGACATCATACTGTCCTCACCATCTTGGGCTCCCATCAGCCTTTCAGTGTTGGTTTTGCTCAGGGTTCCATCTCTGGCCCACTGTTTTTCTCATTCTACATTCTCTCATACACTGAGTTTAAACTACCACGTAGAGGGGACTCCTAAATCAGTCATGACCTAGATCTCTCTTTCAAGCTTCAGGTCAATTATGGCATCTGCCAACCATTCCTAGGAAAAACTTTCCACACACTGTCCTTACTGAAAGAAGTGGGGCCCAGTCTATCCTTATACCAGGAGGTTATTTCACATTTTATAATCACTCCCACACCCGCACAGCTGAGTCAACACAGGTTGGTGCCTGATCTGAAGGCCACAAATTCACACCACAGCCTATAATAAAAAGCTGTACCCAACTAAGGACTATTGTAATTAGCTAGGTGAATCTGATAAGTCTCTCAGGAATCTGAAATAGGAAGGAAAGGATAAGCCAGTCAGTAGGGAAAAGAGAAGAAAACAACCAGAAACTACTGACCGTAGCTGAGTCACTTTAACAGTAGAATAGAGTGAAAAGTCATGAATTCCATCAGTTGAGATCACACAGAGCCCCCCCAACTCCAAAAGACCTGTTCCCATTCTTCCTGTAAGGCTTGTTTGTTTGGCTTCTTCTGGCTTCCACCAAGTCAGATCACAGGGCTAAGATTCCCACGTTTACTTATCTCCAAATATATTGTAATACTCTACTGAATTCGCAATCATCATTTGATTCATGGTTCACTGCAAGAATCTAAAAGAAACGCAAATGCCATCCTTGATTTCTCCCTCCGTCATTATTAGCCCTCTCAGTATTACCTTTAAATATCTCACAAACATGTCTGCTCTCCTCCGCCCCTACCACTGACCAAGTTAAGGTCCTTATTTCTAACATGGTCGACTGTAACAGTCTTCTAAATGAGTATGCTATTTCCAGTCTTGTCCCCCTTGAATCTATCTTCCAGTCAGTGTGCAATCTGACAAAATGAAAATGTGAGCCAGTCACTTCCTATTTAAAATCCTTTGATGATTCTCCATCCTACAGAATAAGATGGAAGCTCTATAAAATATTCTGTAAGGCTCCTAACAATCTTTTCCCAGTTGCTCCTTGTCATACACTCTAAATTCCAACAACTGAAAACTGCTTATAGATCCAAACACATACAATAATTCTCTCCTCTATGCTTTTGCTTTTCCTTCTCTTCCCCCATGTCCTACTCATCTTTTAAGACTTGACCACTGGCCTCAACTCCTCCAAGAAGCTATCCCTGACCCACCTCCTTCATCCATTCCAATGTCAGCCCAATTAGATGCTTCTCCTAGCTTCCACAGTATTCTACTTATGTATAACACTATTCTACTTATGTATAACACTCTATTTTATGTCCTTAGAGTTCTTTGAATTCAAAGACAGTATCTTATTCACCTTTGAGTGCCCAGAATGGGGCACAATGTAAACATTCACTAAAAGACTGCTGAATAAAAGAAGGAATGAAGGAATAGTGAACAAGACATACATACAAATAAATTGTCTAGCAGAATATCTGCCCTATAGCAATAAATTAATCTGCTGCTCAATAAATTATTATTGTTGTCTACTTTTCTGTAAGTATGATTATTAGATTCACTTGATTCTTGCAGTTACCAACTGGCATTTTTAAAGCCAATTTCCCAAAATTTTGGCAAAGGGATCCCCGGGAAAAGCTGTGTGGTTTTTAAATTCCTTGATTTTAAGAAACATTTTTATATCACCCTCGTAATTCTTAGCAGACATTTGTATCTGTAGGCAAGCAAATATTTGTTGAAATATTTGTTCAACCTTAAGAAGTACAAGAAATTAGATAAGCAATTATATTTAGGAAGTGTTGAAGGACCAGTGACTGGGGATATGGGGGGCAAGGGGGTGGGGGGGATGAGGAGTCAGACATACAAAAGTTCAACCTATTTGGCCAGATGCTGTAAATAATGCTTCGATTAAAAAGTGCAATTCACAATTTCATCACTTCATATTATTCCCAACTTTAACTAATTTTGCATTTCTCCTAAGACGAACTAAATCAGTAAAATCAAGATGTTTGGATTTTTCCCAGACATCATTGTGTTCCAGTTACCTTTCTTACCCCAGAAAAAGTACTTTTAATCTCAACTATTCTCCAAAAAGTTCTAAATGTGATCACAGGATTTTATCTATTTGAGACAATTAAGTCCCATACAAAGTGAAAAAGCAATAATATGGTATAGTGGAAAGAGCACTACATTTGGAGTCAGTGAAAATTAGTTTCCTATCCTGGCTTGCTTGTGATTGGGAAAATCTAACCTCCAGGTACTTCCACTTTCTCAAATCTAAAATGAGAATTCCATGACCTTGTCCAGATCCATTAGTATGTGTATCAAAACGCTCTGTAAAGTATCCAAATGGTGGTAATAACTTGAACAATATAACAATGCAATCTGTAATTGAAACATTTGAATCCATTGTCATATTCATTAAAATGCTTTAAAGTGGAATAAAGTTATTATAATTAAGTCTAAACTTGTCATATTTATACTTATTTGGTACTGACAAGAATTTTAAATAAGAGGGACTACCCTTGGGTTTTTCAATAGTTGGTATGTGACGGCTAAGCAAAAACCCTTTTTAAAAATTTTAATATATACTATACACACCCTGTTATTCCTCTGCAAATCAATCAACTTTTCAATCTGGCATTGTTTAACATTAATCCCTTCAAATCACTTAAGGAACACTACTACTTCCAAAAACGGTAATTCCAATTTAGAAGAATAACATCTCAAAAACAGAATTATGTTCAAAGCAAAAGAAACCAAGATACTTCTATTTCAAAAGTAAGAAAAATATTCGTTCGGGAAAATAATTACTATCAATCTTTTGAAATTCTGTAATATGCAAAAATGTTATATGAACAGTAGTTTTTAATGTTAAAAACTATTTAGTAGTTAATGTTAACAGTATCTCATAATGCTTAGGTAAAATCAATGCAGCAAAATGAGATAGGTTAAATAAAAAGTCAGTGTTATTTTGTGACTTCAAAGTTTATTATCCACTACCTATGACACTTCACCTTTGCTCCCTTCTTTTGCTACAGAGTTGTCCCATGTACTTGCCTCTCAGAAGTCACACAGAGAAACAACAATAGAAAAACACACACACATACACTAAAATAACAAGACAAGAGAAAGAGGTGAGAGGAGGGAGACTGTGAAAAGTGGGGAGGGAGAGACAAAAGAGGAGACAGAAGAGAGGGAGAGAAAAAAAAAAAAAGGAGAACAAACAACAAAATCTGTTCTTCCAGAAATAAGGGTTTATGTTTATAAAAGAGTGATGTTTCCAGAAGGCGAATCTTAGTATTACACAACAGAAAGTAATAAAGAGGCCAACAGGAAAAATAACTTAGACAGCAATGTCACAAGTATTCCAAACTTCAACCAATTCCCCATAAACATGCACTTTTCTCTTAACCAAATCATCAATTTTGTGTAAAAGAAGCAAGTAAAACTAATCAAGACATGTTACAGTGGTATATAAACTGTAATCATGAATCTTAGATATTACGGAAATTCAAAGCTGGAAATTTCCTTACCACACATCCAGTTCAACTCCCACATCACTCAGAGGAAGAAACTGAGGCCCTGTTGTATAACATACCTACAATCACAAAATAACTAAGGGCTCAGGAAAGCTAGGATTCATTGTTCTGTAATTTTGCATAAACCGTATACTGCCTCTGATTTTATAAGCTAGTTATCTACTGTCAGCCATAAATTTAAAATAACAAAGTTTTGTCAAGTCTAACAAAAGCTTTCTGGGTAGGCAGATCAGAAAGAAGTAAACACTTCATAGCACAGCACTGTTCACACAAATTTAAACACAAAATTAAATAATACTTCATTTTACAAGAGAACTAACAAAATGTCCAAACTTAAGAAAAAACAAAGATCCAATATTTTGAAATATTCAGCCATTGAGATTAAGGAACATAACACTGAAAAGTTTAAGTACTTCTTTGATCTCTGGCAAGGATAAAAAGAAGGAATGTTCAACAAGGCCTGTTTTTGTGCATGATTCTTTGCACCCAAATCATTTGGTAGATTTCTGCTGCCATTCTCCTTTCCGATTAAATAGTAACTTATTTATCAAGCTTCTTCTCAAATTTCAGTCCTGTGTGCTTTAAGAATCTAACCACAAGGTTGATTTCACCCTCTACAAACATGTCACTAGGATCTGAGTAAGACCCTCCCTTTGTAGCCAATCAAGATGAGGCTGCTTTGAATGTAAAAGCTCCTGCTTTAGGTTTGGGGCCTAAAACACTGGATTTGTTTCCGGATAGACTATTACGTTCATTTTTTTTCCTTCCATACAAGTAAACTTGATACATGCTATTGATCGAAGCTACATTTCAAAAATCCCATCGCACTGTATAATTTTATATACAACTGATTTGCTTAAAGCTTTGTTATAACCTAGGAGAGGTAGGTGAGGGAGGAAGGGGCAGGCACAAGCCCAAGATTGTTGTTTTTAACTGCAGGTGCAAAATATACGCCGATCTTCTTAAAAATACTAAATAACATTTTTTAAAATCCTCATTTTCAACAAGACTTCATATAATACCGACCCGTACCTACAGGGCATTTCCAAACAGGAACTGTACGTGCGTTTCTTCTCCCCTAAGAAAACGCGTATTCCTGAGGTTTCCCTTCTCTTACCCTTCCAGTGCTTTTAGTAAAACCTACTGATGGTAAACTTGGGCCCCTTGTCCTTTTGTCCCCCTAGACAATCTCTGGCCTAATTTTGGACAAAATCCTCCACTGATTACTCCTCCCCCTCTGTATCCCTGCTCTGCCTTAATTAGAAAGCATACCTCGGGATCCTGCCTCTCCTCTTCCTCCCTGCGCAAGAACAGAACGCCTGACCCACCACCTGGAGAACAATGTAAATGTAACCGAACTCCGAGTTCCTGGATTCCTCTACCCCAGCCCCAAGATTCACCTAACAGGGGACTAGGAGAGAGAGTCCCGTCCTGTCATCCCGGCTTCCCTCAAGGTGTCCTCCTCCCGGCCTAGGATTACCAGCTCCTTTCCACCTAGAACAAACACCATACTCACCTTCCTCTTCCAAGAGTCTCGCCCCTCACTCTCCCACTTTTCACCGTGACCCCAACGCCCACCCTCGGGGCAGCGGAGCGAGTGGCGAGTCACCTCAGAGGACACCAGCCTGCGAGGGCGGGTCGACAGCGTCGCAGGCGGCGGCCGGACACGTCGGGTCAGCGCCCCACTCCCACCACAGGACACACGCCCAGTACCTTTGTAGTGCACCCGCAGGTTGTTCTGCGAGAGGCCGATGTAGCTGAACTTGTCCTTCGGGCTCCAGGACCGAGGCAGCGGCGTCTCCTGCTCGTCCACGGCCGGGTAGAGGCGCTTCAGCCGCCGCTGCAGCTCCTTCTCCTGCTCGT
>NW_007726767.1:541260-542086 GCF_000696425.1 Galeopterus variegatus
GACCCGCCGACCCCGGGCGTGCGGAGCGGCTCGGGCTTCGGCGACCCGAACCCCCAGTGGAGCCATGCGGAGGGTGCCCCTGGGTTCTCTCATCGGGCTCTGCTGCGAGCTCGTGCCCCCGTCCACGGTCCCGTGTGCCGCCTGCCTCTTTAGGAACGTACTGCTTTTCATACTTCACAGTAGTTAGTACCTTGGCATTGACGACTTGGGCAGTGGAAACCATTTCTGAAGGCAAAGTCTCCCACTTAAAATAGTGACTGTTTCACTAATTAATTTTATGAGGACTCAAAGTGAACTTCCAGGGGTAGAAGGCGCCACGTTAGGGAAACTAATACAGACTGGCATATCTTCAGAGAGCAGGAACAGGAACTGTGTGAGTCCAAGATTACAGCGTGTATTTAGGAAGGGCTTCTAGAGACGCCAAAACGCTTTATAGACTCATTAGTTTTCCTAACAGATTTCTTTGTTAGGTCGCAGAGAATTATGCCCATTTTTAAAACAAGGAAGTATTCACTGAGGTCAGCAGAGTCAAAAATAGGATTTCCTACTTTGCAGTTCCCCGTGGAGTGCTTGGTCGACTAATCTGGCACACGTTGCCAGTGTTGCTCTCTGACCCATCCTAGCATCACTATTTTGTTTTCCCCACTTCCCTTTGTTTAGCTTATCCTTTTCCCTAGCTGGCAAAATCGGGCTTTAGGCATGTAAACTACATGACATGAGTTCTGATATTTTGTTTGCTTCCAGAGATATTACGAGGGTAATTGTTTGGTTAAATAAGCAAGCAATGTTTTGCTGTGTAAAGAATTATTTATTTTGTTTTGAAGAG